>NC_066580.1:9028242-9103242 GCF_024323335.1 Lathyrus oleraceus
CAAACTTATTTCAATATCTAACGTCTAAAATTAACTGATAGTATAAAATCCTTTTACACTATCAATATATTTCAATAAAATCCATTTATGATAATAACATATGATGTATAAGAAATCTGAAAACATTAATTACAAGTAATGTCTTTAACTAATGTAAAATCAATTATTTTTTAAAATATTTATTGCAAAAAGTACTCCATGTAGGAAAAAGTACTAGAAACGAAAAACATGATTTTCTGGTAAACAGTTGTTGTTTGTTCGATTCTCATTTTGTACCATTTGTTATCAATACGACGTCGTCTTCATCCCCTTCCTCTTCCTCACTCTACTGTAATCGTTTTCCCCCCTTTCTTCTTTTCTAAGCGCCAGTTTCATCTTATTTTCACCGAACCGAACCTCATGAACATTCAACCCAAAATCGAACCCGGTTTACCATTCGGGTTCACCTTCACGAACCCTATCAACTTCGAAGAGAAGACGATTCAAGATCTCGTCGCAATATTGCGCGGAACGTATCAAGTTGAAACATTTAATCGAGTTGAAGGTGTTTTGGTGAGTAGAGACGCGAGTCTCAGAGAAGAGATTCAACGGTTGCAAGAGAATGTTGATTTGGAGAGACGAAAGCTTGAAGAGGAGCTTCACTTTGAGAGACTCACGAGGATTCAGGGTGAGGTAGATTTTAAGGAAAGGGAAGAATTGCATGAGAAAGAGAAAAGAGGATTGCAGAAAAGTTATGAATCTTTGATGATGGAAGTTAAGGTAAATGGTTTAGCTGAAGGGGTTAGGATTAGAGAGCTGAGAGAGAAGAACAGTAAGTTGGAGTGTGAAGTTAAGAAATTGAAGGAAAAATGTGTTGATGCTGGGAATGAAATTGAGCGGTTAAGCGTGAAGAATGATGGGTTAGAGTTTGAGGTTTTGGGGTTGAGGAAGATGAAGGGAAAATGGGAGGAAGATAGTAATGAACTTGGTGTGTTGAGGAAATCGAAGAAAAAATGGTTGGATGATAGTGTTGCGCTCGATGAGGTTAAAAGGAAGGTTCGTGTGTTGGAGGATGATAAAGATGCTTTGAATAAACTTGAGATTAAAAAGGATGAATTGGAGGGATCAGTGAAGAAGAGTTTGGAAACTATTGGTGAGTTGAGGAAAGAAAAGGGTAAGTTGGCGGATGAGAAGAGACGGGTTGAGAATTTGCTCAAGTCTTCCAACACCAAGTTTTGCGGACTGAATGAAAGAGTTGAAAGATTGGAGAATGATATTATTCTTTTGCTGAGTGTTGATGCTTCTGGTGGTAGAAAGAATGAGGGGGAACCTGCTGTGAAACCTGTTGTTACTGATTTTGAAGACAAAGATGATGATGTTTGTGGCAACGAGTTTCGAAATGACACTGTGGAGAAGGCTGAAGATGCTCACTATTCTCTTGGAGTTGCTGGCAGTACTCAGCCACAGAACAAAGGGGACAAGGATGCTCAAGGTGCATCACCAGGTATGGAAATTATGCATACGTCGCATATTCATATAAAAGATATGCATTTATTGAATGCTACTTTATAGTTATTGAATTAAATATGGGTGGTTGAATAAATGTTCGGTCAGATTGCTTGGTAGATTGGCCCCAAATCATGATTTTTCTGATTTAATTAAGCAAAAGCAGCTATTATCATGTTTTGTAATTTCTTTGAACTAGTTGGGCTAGTAGTGATTAAACCAAACCACATTGAAATACCTATAACTGGTTATCATAATTTGCAATAAGAGTATGACAACAATTACTGACAGAATAATAGGACCCAAGATGAGAAGGCGGACTCAAAGAGACTAGTAGTATCTAAGTTTATTATTGAGGTGTTTTAGTAATTAGTAGTGACTACTAGTCTCTTTGAGTCCACCCTCTCATCTTGGGTCCTATTACATAAACTCAATTTGAACAAGGATATTATGGTTCTCTCCAGATGGAATTTGAATTGTGACTTTGGAAGCTTCTTTTTCCTCGCTCTGTTTCATGTTTATTCCATGTTTCTCAGCCCAAGCAAGCTATTGCCTCAATTTTTGCTGAGTGATTTTCCTATGGAAATGGAGGTAGCATTGATTTGAACGGTGGAACCTCTAACTAATCTTGGTTCTAGGGAGGTTTTTCTTTTGCCAGAATGAATTGATTAGACTGGTGTGATATTGAATCTGTTGCAGAACAGACATGCCGAGGAAGCTTGCTACTTTGGAAGATAAATTCATGAGGTGAAGCCCTAATTTCATCCTTGAGGACAGGATAGAACCGTGCTTCAGGAACCCATCCATGGGAACAGATTTAAGACTGATTGTGTCATGATCATGGGTCAAGGGTTGGATGGTATACGCAACAAGGCCCAAGGAAGCGGTTGAGATGGCCAGGTCTTTTGAGAGTTAGTTATTCTGTAGTGTCGAGAAGGAGTAGTGGAATGAGAGTGCTTATGTAGTAGGGGAATGCTACTTAGAACTTAGAAAGAGATGGTCTGAGTGATTAGTATACATTATATAGCAGCTATATTTTATTTCTGTTCTTCTTTTCTCTTCTGAAACCATTTATAGCTATTACTTTGAAGCTTATTTAGAATATAATGGTATGTCCTTCAGTTTTGTAGCTCCTATTGTAGAGCTATAATCCAAGACTTTATATAGGATAATTGAGTGATTCTAAACCTGTATTTTTGCTTCATATCACATGTTCCTTCAGATAGTTTTTTGGAACATTTTCTGCAGGTGAAAAATGTTGCATAGTATACACAAGAAGGCTCAAGAAAACAATTGAGGTGACAGGGTCTAGCGAAAGTAAGTTATTTAGTAGCATACAGAAAGCATAGTGGAATTAGAATAGTTATTTAGGTTATTCAAAGAAGAGATGGTGTGAATGATTGTTCTCTTGTTCAGCAGTAGTAATTATGTACTCTTTTGGAGCTTTTGTCTGGGAAATTATTAGTAAGCATATAGTAGCTCTTTTGTATGTCTTTTCTTTTTATTTTGTTCTTTGAAAACCATTTATTGTTTAATACTCCACATTTCCTTAAATGATTTTTATCATGAACTGTGGATGCTCTCATTTGGTGAAGAAGCAAAGACCAACAAGGCCATTGGTAAAAAAGGGGACTTAGAATGTGAAAATCACTATTGTCATTACTGTCGTCGAAAAGAGGAGGTCCGGAAGGTGATTTCAGATGCTAAAAAGCATTCTGCTAAGTAAACAGAAGAAAGAAACAAGAGGGGTTGTTGTGTTCAAATGGTGTCTGCGCCAAAGTCAGTGATGAATTCAACAACAGATGAATATTCAGAGGAGACTTTTGTGACAAGTTTGAAGAGGAAACACCCTGCATGAAAAGAAAATGAATCTAATACCAAGAAATATAGTAAAAGTGTTTTTGAATTATTGGTTGAGGTTTGGTAGCCAGTGGATAAAATGTTTTAGGAAGTTGTTATTGATTCTTTTAGCCTAAAGCATCTACTTTTTGATTGCTTCTTCATGTTTGACAAATTTTATGTAAGCTTAAACATATCTCTTTTGTGCCAGGTAAGGGAACAAAGAATTTGGAAAAGAAGATTGAGATCATAAACCTTGATGATGATGATGATGATGATGATCAGTGTATCTCTCGAGGAGTACATGAAAAGAAGGCTATTTCTGGAATTGCGATGAAGTTTGAGGATCCAACTCCAAGTTCTTCAGTAGCATGGCAATTTGCAAATCCACTTGACATGGTAAAAAGAAAAATTTGTTTCAGCGACAGTGAAAGCTCTAGTTCTTCTTCCTCCGATGATTCATCGTTTCTTGATAATCCTGCAATAAGGTCTGCAGTATCGCATGCTAAAAAGAGAAAAATGTTGTAGGATTAAACTACTAGCCAAGATAACCAGCCTATAACATTACATAAACACATATCCCAGTCAGCCATGACCTTTTGTTAGGTTTAATGAACCATGAACTCATCTTTATGTTGGTTCTTAGTTTTGAAAATATGTACATGTTAGGTTGTATGTTACATATATGGGAGCCATGGTACATTTGTATCTACTAGATGTACTTCAACTAAAAAAATCAGCGTTCTCTATTATGTTTGTCTGATTATGTTATGTGTATAGTTTTATCCACTTCGAAGAAACCAAATTCTCATTTTAGCAATACTTGAAACATTTGAGAATAATATAGAATGTGTAAAATAGTGCAACAATATCTTTACATAGTAGTTGTCTTCTATACAAGTAAATCAGCAGCCGTGATAATGAACTCAACAGTATATATTGGAACCTTTATAAGCAATTGCAGAATCAAAGGCTAGGTAGTCGAATTAGAGAGTTATGGATTTAATCAAAAGAGTGACTCAATTAAAATTTGATAATTCAGACACATAACTCAATTCCAATAACAAACTGTATAAATATTAAATCAGGTTTAACTATATGATTTGATATCTAAAAAGTTCTTAAAAAAACACGACACCTAATATGTGTTAAAAATATTGTAGACTAATTCCATTTTCCCATTTTTCTTTTTCCAATTTTCTTCTTGAACAAACATAAAGTGTAACACGTGTGATTTTTATTTTTTTATTATTTTTGTAAAACTTAGTTTTAAAATCTATTTTTCATTTTAAAGTTTTGTTAATCAAAAAAATAATTATAAAGCAATGTTGCTTTGATATTTAAGAAAAAAAGACAAACATTAACCTTTTTGATTTGAAAAAACCCTCTTTTAATTTTGGCCGGTTTGAATATATTTATACTGATATTTAGTTCTTGATTTTATTGGTTCAACATTTTTTACTCGACATGATCTTTTAAGGACACTCAAGGGCCTCATCATGATCTTTAATTCTAAGAAGAATATAAAGAAACCCCTCTACTCTCTCTTTCATCATAACTCTTTGATAATATTTTCAATAATATCAAATTTTTGTTGGGAAAAACACATTTTTGGAGAAAGAGAGAAAAAAGTAATTTACAAAAGAGTCGTGAAAATGAGAGAGAAGAATATAATTATATTAAGGTTGATAGTTGTTTATATACAATACATGTGTTACTTGTTCAACATGTAACTGCTCATAACAAACAAACAAAAAAAAGCCACCACTAATTAACTTCTCTTACCATAACAACCTAATAATGTGATAGTTTGGATTCCACTCAACCTCCATTCTTAATTCAAGCTATCAAAAGCTATGACTCCAAACTCCCTTCTCAACTTTATGAATTGCAGTCTTGTAATGACTTTAGTGAGAACGTCAACCACTTGTTATTCTGTTGGGAAATACACGACTAAAAGCTTCTCTTAGTGACTTGATCCCTAAGAAAGTAAAATCTGATTTCTATGTACTTGCTCTTCCCATGTGCAATTGAATTTTTGGCTAGGTTGATTGATGATTTGTTATCTATTTGTAATTTGATTAACTCTTCTATCTTGATTATCAAGTCATTCAACAATGGAGCCAACTTGTTTGACATGCTGCAACATCACCTGCAACATATTCAGCTTCATAATTGGAAAAAAACAATAACTGATTGCTTCTTTGAGCACCATGGCACATGTGATCCTATGAATTTGAAGATGTATCCAATTGTTCTTTTCCTATAAAAAAACAAGTCAACTCTAGTTTGTTGATGCATTTTCTTAGTGGAAATAGAATACCATAATGAAGTATGACATTTATGTATCTCATTATCCTCTTTGAAGCATTAAAATGTTGTTTGAGAGGGTTGCTCATGAAACTATTCACCAATTCAACTGAGTAGGAAATATATGGACTGCTTTGACACAAATACCTCAATGATCCTACCAACTTCCTAATGTGGTAGCATCTACTTTGTCTTCTTTTCCTTCACCTGAATCCACTAATTCCAGATTTATACCAGCTAGTGTGATTGCAGTGTTGCACTCTAACATGTTGAACTTTGTCAAGATCTCTTTTGTATATTTGACTTGGTGCATGATCATTCCACCTGAGGTGTGTAAGAGTTCCATGCTAAGAAAATATGCTAGCTTGCATAAATCAGTCATTTCAAACACTTGTTTCATCTTCTCTTTGAACTGCTCAATCTCAGTCTCTAAACTACCAGTTACAAGGAGATCATCCACATAAAGGCAAATAATCAAGAGATCTTTCCCTTCTTTTCCTTTGATGTAAACACCATGTTCATAATTGCACTTTCTGAAATTTCCTCAATGAAGAATTTTCCAATTCTTCTATTCCATGCTCTTAGGGTCTGCTTCAAGTCATACAAGGCTTTGTGTAATTGTCAAACTAGGTATTCCTTTCCTTTGATGGAAAAACCAGGAGGGTTAACTCTGAACACTTATTCTTCTAGAGGGCCATTAAGAAAAGCTGGCTTCGCATCAAGATGGAAAATAGGCCATCCTCTATAGTATGCCAAAGAAATTACCAACCTGATGGTATCATGTCTTACAATTGGTGAGAAAACTTCATCATAATCAACTCATTGTCTATGCAGGAAGCCTTTTGCAACAAGCCTGGGTTTTTGTTTAACAACCTTTCCTTCAGGATCCAGTTTGAGCTTGAATACCCATATGATTGCAATGGCCTTCTTCCTTTCAAGTAACTTGGTCAATTCCCAAGTCTTTTTCTTTTATATGGAGGCGAGTTCTTCAACCACGGAATCCTTTTCGGCTTGTTCCTTGAGAGCTGCTTGATGATTAACTGGCTTAGCATCTGCAAACATAGCAAGAAGCATTATTTCTCCATCAAGGTTTACTTCATTATTAGGAAATTACTCATAATCAGCTAGTTTCCTAGGAAGTTGCCTTGTTCTTTATGGTCAATTTATGCTGGTGCATGTTCTTCCTCATTAGCATATTCAATCTCTTGTATGTCTTCAATGACATATTCCTCTACATCACAAATTTCAGATTGAACAACCACTTAGGTAACATCATCACCTTTGAAATTCCAGTTATATACTTCATTCTCTAGGACAGTCACATCTCTGCTGATGGCTACTTGCTTTATATAAGGATGAAATAACCTATAGGCTCATGTGTTGTTATAGACTACAAGGTCCATTGGATTTCTCATGCCATCCATCTTCCTTCTTTTAGCATAAAGAATACGATTGTAGCACAAGGAACCAAAAATCTTCAAGTGATTTGCACTAGGCTTCCTTCCCGACCAAGACTCATCAGGGACTTTGTTCATAAACCTCTTTGTGGGACATTTGTTTAAGATATAAGAAACAGTGGATACAACCTCACCTCAGATCTCATGCGTTAGATTTTCTACTTCAACATGCCTCTTGCCATGTTGATAATACTTTTGTTTCTTCTTTCTGCCAAGCCATTATGTTGAGGAGTGTATGGTGCCATGACTTCATGAATGATCCATTGGCTGGTGCTAAAAGAATCAAACTCCTTTAAGGTTTACTCTCCTCCTCCATCGGTTCATAGTATGTTTATTAGCTTGCCACTTTGTCTCTCCAACATTGTTTTGAAATCCTTTAAAATTGGCAAGGCTTCACTATTTGATTTGATTAAAAATAGCCACAAAATTCTTGAGAACTCGTCCAAAAAGGTGACAAAATACTTGTTCCCACCATAGCTAGGTACTTCTAGTGGTCCACAAATATATGAGTGAACGACACCAAGTCCTTCTTTAGCTCTCATAGGCAGACTATATTTGAAAGCTAGTCTAGGCTGCTTTCCTGCCAAGTATATTGTGCATGATTTTTCAGGTATTTGCATCTTATGGAATCCAATCACCATCCTTTTGAACTCACTTGGATTAAGCTTTTGTAATTCAAATGGACATATCTCTTGTGCCATATCTCAACCTCACATTCATGAGATGTTGTAGCAAGACATCTTAATTTAGAGTTTTTGATGCATATCTTGAAGGTTCTATTTCTTGACAAGCAAGATTTAAAGATCAATATCCTTTTATGATCAAAGAGATTCAGACAATCATCCTCCATGACCACTGGAAAAACCTTTTTCACCTAATTGAGAGCTTTTTCATGAGTTCTTCTAATCAACTTGTAGGTCTTGATAAATACGCTTGAATTGTGATGATTAAATTATGCTAAAACTTGAATGAAACAGAATTTAATTTTCTGTCTGTACAGAATTTGTCATCAAAAGTGGGGTTCAAACCCAGGACCTCCCTAAAACTGTACATGCCTTACCACTAGGCTAGAGAGGTTGTTGTTGAATACTTATGCAATGAATAAATATTAATCTAAATCTTGATTAAGATAGATTAATGAATTAATTGGGCATTATAGCTCCGTTTTGAATGCGGACGGATGCATTGGTAAGATAATGAAAAAGGCTATTATTATAATATCATATTATAGTGTATTATGCGTCTTATAAAGTCTATGAATTTTATTTTGATGGGTGTTAAACATGGTTGATATGTTTGATTGTGGAATAACATGACTAAAGATAACGTAAAGGATTATTATTATTATTGTTCCAGGTTATAAAATATTATGTGATTTATAAATGCCATGAATTTTATCATGATGAGAATAAAATATTGTATGAATGTGTACATGTACCAATTACGAGTTATGGTGATATGTGGGATGTTAAGACGGTATAGAAGGTCTTAATTGCATGTGTTGGTATGTGTGCATTCATTCATAGCATGGTCAAGCGGTGATCCTTTATTGGAAACAGACGTAGCAGACGTTGATTCTTGATTGGAATCAGGCGTAGTATTAAGCGGTGATCCTTAATTGGAAACAGACGTAGCAAACGTTAATCCTTGATTGGGATTAGGCGTAGTATTAAGCGGCGATCCTTCATTGGAAACAGACGTAGGCTTTGGTCTTGTCCGGATCTGAAGCGTGGCTTGGATTCTAGATATTGAATCGGAAAGCGGTGAAACTTTGAGTTCACATTGCGGTACCACATGCATAGAGTCACATTGTCTTGCATTGAGTCGTCTATAGTTATGTGATCATTGAATGTGTGTATTGATGTGAGTGTGAGGTACATTTGAATTATGTGGAATGATTGTCTGTTAATATCATTGATATAATTATACCAAGTGTGATGAATTCTTAAATTATGTTTTAATTCATTATGCCTTATTATGCTATTTCATAATGATTTGGAATTCTCACCCTTTCTGTTTGAATGTTACCTTTACATGGGTATCGTGCAGATACTACAGAGTAGTATTGCTGGAGTAGGTGGACGGTAGCTTGTTCAAGATTAGCTGGAGAGTTCCGTATTTAGTTTGAATTTAGGTATTGAGTCAATGCTCTGGTCATGTAACACTGGGTAGATTAGTGGTATTGAACTCCTATTTTATTTTGATATGCTTTATGTCATTAATTGTTTTATTTTATTTGATCATGGTATGGGACATGGATCATCTTATGAAATACATGAGTATTCTTTATTTTCCGATGCGAACGCATATTGCTTGAATACTCATGATGAGTGAAATGTGTTATTTTGATTGACCAGGTGTATTGTTGGTTTTTGAAAAGTTTAAAGTTTCGAAAACGTCGATGTGACGCCCTTTTCTTTATATGCGTGTTTATTTACTCTGATTATATGCTAAATAATTTGGGGTAGAAAAAGGGGTGTTACACAACTCATGGTAATTGTTAAATTCACTAAGAGTAGCTAATCTATTTTTGATTAGGTCTTTAGAGATGAACCTAATTATACTATGTTTGATTATATGAATGTTTGATATTATTTGAATACGTTTATGTTATAATTATTATTCAAATTGTTCTTGTTCTAACTGCTCTTTGTGTGTTGACGAGCGCACAAAGTGATTTTAGAAGAGAAAAGATTATTGATCGTAAGTCTACTAATCCAAATTAGGGAAATTGTCCCACTTAGTAATTAACTAGGAATATGTAATTTTAAGTTGTGGCTTTAGAGTTAACGCACTTAGAAACGCCTAGTTTTACTTTGAATTTGCCTAAGGAATTAGTGAAATATCGTTTAAATTAATGAGTTGTACATCAAGGAGTTGGGTGAAGTAGTCTTGTTAATTCGCCGTAAAATTATAGTGTAATTGTTATTCATGTAATACACATTCATCAACATATATAATTAGGGGATTCAATCTAACCATTATTCTCAAACTTTAATCCAAAAAATTTCTCGTGTTTATTTTTTGTACCAGTCATATTTGAAAAACCCCATTTGTTTATTTTCAATCGCATTAGTACTACCTTGTTTAAATTTGCAATCCTTGTGGAGACAAAATATTTTATTACTTCGATTGTGTTAGTACACTATGCGACCATCATTCTTAATTGACCAAAATGTTCAATGTTTTACAAAGGTCCTTAGAGTCATGGATCCTCGCGAAACATCTAAGGTGACGACAACTTCACGCTAGACGATAATATTTTCAAAGGATCTATTATAAGTGAGGTTCTCGTGCTGACCCTTACGAGAACTACATCTCAGGGACCCACACTACTCAACATCGTCCTATCTTATGTTTTCACTCTAGACTCGGCTAGAGAGTCTTTCCCACAAGGTTTGCAATCAGAGTATCTAAGTATCAATGGTATAATCGAACCAATATGATATATTATATCAATATAACAATAAAGATAACAAAAGCAATAAATAAGAGCCACACAGGTAAATAAACAAAGACACACAAACGACCTAACTAGACTTGACTCACTTGGGGAACCAGAGTCACCATCAGAGTCGCCATCTGTCGCACCTCGAAAAAATGATAACACGATCTAACGAAGCGCAATCATACGCTCACGTGATGGACTAAATAAAGTTGCCACCATACTTTATTTATTCCTAAAAAGGAAAGGGGAAATATCAATAAAACCCAAGAAAGAACGACAATGATTATGCCCGTCACAACCAAATTAGGATTCGGGAGTCAATTACGCAAGGGGAAGGTATTAGCACCCGTCACGTCCTTTGTACTCAATGGGAACCGTTATGTTAGTTGCACACATTAGTGTTGGCTTAGAAATGTAAGGCTTCTCGAGTTATTAAGAGGGAAAGAAGAATAGGAAAGAGAAAATGTTTTTTTTTGCAACGAATGAGACTAAACCTAAGTTTTTTTATTAATGAGCCTGATGAGATTTACAAATCTTGCTTCTACGTATCTCTGGATGCAATAGAGAAATCAAGACTTACATAGTTATGAGTATAAAATATTTGTTTGTTGGTCAATTTTAGCGAAAGCTACTTTGTGTCAATCGACGAAAACATTGTTGGACTACCCAAAACAAGTGGAGAAGAGGATGTTTGCATCACAACCAAATGGATTTACAAATCAACACTCGTGGGTAACGTTGAAATCTTACTCATATGTTCAAATGGACAACATATTTTTTTGCATCATCTTGAAACAAAATACCTTTCGTTCGAGAAAAGGGTTTGAGGATCAATTGCACGGCGGTGAGAAAAGAGTTTGATTGGTTTGAAGTAATTTTGGATGATGAGAGAGTTTAGAGTGATGAGAACCACATCTTAGTTCCTAACTCTCGGGAATTCGTGGACTATACCCTTCTCATTTTTCATCTTATTTGCAAAAGAGTTTTGATATTTTTAGGTGTTTTAGAAGTTTGCTTGAGAAAGCACACTCAAAATTATTCGAGGTTTATTAAGCGATGTGGAATTGATTTGAGGACTATGAGAGTTTGGATTGACGAGAACTACATCTCGGATCTAACTCTCAGGAGCTCATTGACTACACCCCTTTACTTCATCTCTCTTATTTAAAAAGTGTTGAATAATTGTTAAGTGTTTTTTATTTTCATTGGGAAAATAGCTTGACGTTGGATCAAACATTTGATGAACGATTGCGAAAGGTTTGAATGAAATGGCTTTCCAGATTGAAATGGATAGACATGGATTGAGTTTGAAATGGATTGATTTGTTATTGGGAAAATACTCGACGTTGGATCGAGTTTTTAATTTTGATATTTTTTAAGAAAAGGTTGATTATATTCTTGTGTTAGAACTAGCTAAACAAGCAAGCAAACAAATAAATAAAATCGGTAAAATTATTACACGTCCAATGAACAATAATAAATTTTCTGAAATGAGGATACATTTTATCGAATGTGGATACAAGATAATGAATCGATTAAACCAAGCCCATTCAACAAACAATAATAAATAAGTGTAAGTACAAGAGAATTTTCCGATTGTAAGAAGGCCCAAGACTAAGCCATGTGAAGAAAATAGCAACACACAAGTTATATTTATAAAAGCATTCATTAATTAAGTCAAAAGAAGTAAAATCAAAGTGTGCATGGATTAAAATCGGGATGCGAGGATGTGAATTAAAGTCACATAATGCAAGGACATGCAAGACAAAAATGAAATTGAGAGGTGTAAGCAAAACCCTAAGTAATGTGCTCAAAGCCGATTTTCACATATTCACAATAATGGAAATGTCGTATGCGACGGGTCAAAACACAGCGAAATACCATCAATGTATCGATAAAATAATCACTGGTATAACGACATGGGAAATGTCGAATCCACGAATCAAAATCTGATGTTTAACCATGAAAAGATTCAAAGAAGCAAAATAAAAATCCAATAAGTATTGCATTGTTTTAAACATTCACAAGGTGCTTTTACAATGGTCGTAATCGGGGTAAAATAAGTGGTAAAAATATAAACAAAAATTAAATTGAAAAGATAATATCATAAATAAGAAATAGGAATCACACAAAAATAATAAAGAAAATTATTAGGATGGTTAAAAAAATGTGAAAGAAAATAAAAAATAAGGGTAAAAAAAGGATGTAAAACATGAAAAAATGGAGAAAATATGAGGAAAAATGGTGGTTGGGAGACCGAGGTCTCAACCACTCCACCATGTCCAATTAGTTGTCATCTTATGGCAACGATTAATATATAATATATAATATATAATATATGGTGAAAATGAAAATAAATAAACCAAACTCAGTAGCAACTCTACTATTTTCAATTGGTTTTAAACTCAAATGATTAAGAAGAACAAACTAAAGACACTCAATCATAGAGTTAATAAAAGAACATAACAACAATAAGAAATTTACAATGACACATTCAAAAGCATATCTGAGAACAAAAGTTACCCTAACCGAAAATAGTGTTGTCGTGTGTTAGGAAAAAGGAAACGTTGTTGTGTTGCTATTGAGTGTGATGGTTTTTCATGGTGATTATGATGAAGTGTTCTTGGAGATTTGAAGGTAGGTGAGGGAGAAGGTTGTTTGAAGTTATGGAGGAGAATAAGGGGTTGGCTCCACCGTGAGAGGGAGAAAATAGAGAGAGTAACAACGGGTTATGTGAGGTGGTTGCGGTTGAAGTTTGTGGAGGTTAAGTTGTTGGGGGTGGCTTTAGGTTGTGAGGAGTGTTGGTTTTAAGGCGGTGATTTGAGGTGGAGTATGGTTGTTAAAGGATAAAGCTGCGGTATTTTGATGGAGGAGTTGCAACATGTTTCGACTGTGTAGCACGGTTGTTACCTGGTGGTGGAGGGAGGTGGTGCTTCAGAGAATTTATTGTTGATGAGAGGAAGAGAAATGAGGTTTATGGTGATGATGGTTGTTAGGAAGATAAGAAAAGTGTTTCGGTTATAGTGGAGGGTTTATGAAAGAAAAATGAAGAGGGTTTTTGTATGGTGTAGGTGGTTTCTTGGGAGAAACGAAGAGTGAACAATAACAGCGCATGAGCAGGATTGTGGGCATATAAGAGATGGAAACCTCAAACTTTTTTAGAAGCAACTTTTTCCTTGTATGAAACTAAGTATGAATTCCTCTCTCTTCATGATGGAAACGAGAGAGTATATATTTGTGAGTGAAACGCGTGTGGATAGTGAAGAGACTATTGGAGGATCCTTTTTTTATTGGTTACTCAAAAAAAAGGAGTGAGGAAATCATGAGTGGTCCCACAAATGGGAATAACGGCCACTGAAAAAGAGAGGATGTCTTTGTCCATCGGTAATTGGCCTCATTTGCTAGTTGTCTGAATTTTTTATTGGAGTCATTATATCCTCTTTATGTATCATCCTATTGGGTAAATATGAAATGAGAGAAAAGGTATTCAATAAGGGAATGCCAAGTGTCACCTTGTTGCTGACAATTAATTCTTTTAATTTTCTAACTCTCTTATTAATTAATTTTGAATTATAAAATATAGATTTTGAAAATTTTAATTAAAATAAAATACACAACAAAAATTTAAACCGAGATATCAATTAATTATAATAAATTCTCCCAACTATCCTGACTAAAAAACGGAAATAAACGGATCAAAAATGAATAAAAATTAGGTGCAAAATTGCTTGAAAAATTAAAACGAATGCACCATAATGATCAGTTCGAAATGAACCTCTTGAAAACATTCATGTTTCTGTAAAATATTGAAATGGGAAATGCCCGGTTAAAACACTCAGACGAATCATAATGCGACCGAAAAATTAGACAAAAAATAAATCGAGCACATCAGGTTAAACTATGCGAAAAGTAGATTAACATAATTGATATCTACAAGCTTGATTTTGAAATTTTCTCGCCCGTTGTTTTGACACACATTTGACAATTGATTCAACTGGTATTCCTGTTGATCCAAAAATTTATTTCGACTGATATTTAGGCATTATGCAGTATGAAATGCATGTTATGCTATACAAAGATACAACAACTATATTGAATGCATTTAATCGATGATTCAGGGTTAAAATCAGGGTGTGACATAGATGTAATTATTCTCATGGTGCACCAGCAAGACCTTATGGTTCCTCATCTTCTTAGCGGTCACCATTTCCAGCGCCAGACTATCCTTATGGGCAACCAGCAATGCCTAGGGCGCTATACCGGTAACCCTCAATCACTTCTTATTCAAATTAGCGATCCCAAGGTCGAGGATATCAAAATCAACATTAGAGCTAACATAGGCCTCACAACAACCTAGAAAGAAGGAATTCTACTATCGATCCAATTTCTATGATGTATAGTCAACTCATACAGCCTCTAATTCAAAGCTCTTTGGTGGATCCTAAACCCTTGAAGTCGGTTCCATAACCATTCCCTCCTGGATATGATCCCTATGTGCAATGTGGATATCATGCAAGATCAATAGGGCACTCGACTGAAGACTGCAAATTCTCCAAAGCTAAAGTGTAACAATTGGGGAAACATCTCGCCATGATAAGTGCAAAGACTGTAAGGGGCAACCATTTGAGAAGGAAACCAGTTAGTGAACGTCAACCTCTCGCCCTGATGAGTGCGAAGACTGCAAGGGGCATCTTCTGAACTCAGAGAATAAAGCACGAGAGACTTTCCTCAAGGTCATAACAGTCATGGGGCAATGGTATCATTTGTATTTGTATTTTCTTTTTCCGTTAAATGCTACTTGTTTTTAAACTTTGTTGTTTTTAATGGTAATATTAATTCGTATTCACTCTTTCTTTTTTCCCCTTCATTTATGCAAAAAACAAAAATATTTCTCCCATTCACTTGTCTTTATCAAACTTCTGTTTAAGAAAAAGATTGGAAGGAGGATGATGAAAACAAATACCCAAAATTGTTGTGGTATGCTTTTAAAGAAAACTTTGACGATGATGTAAGACATTGTTTCAAATCCCCAAATACCGAAGAGATAAGGATTTCATCCCTAGTCAACCACTTTGAGCCTAGAAGTTGGTGTTTCTTTTGGAATTAACAACCCTTCATCTTAACCAGGGGTAGGATAATTTTGTTCAGTTAATCTGAATTTGCATTCAAATTGCAAGAGAAAACATTCCACCCAAGGATCAACCACATGTTATCCTTCACACACATCTTAAAGTTTCCAAGAAGTCGTGAAAAAGCCAAGAGAAATTATATTGGCTGATCCTCATCCACCAATAACATGGCAGTTACAAACTTCCAACAACAAAAAAAGTGAAAAAAACCCGCTAATTCGAACACCATAAAATGCGACTTAGGCAAAAATTAGGGCATCCTGGTGGACCCAAGGCTTTTATAGAAGCGGTCCAGGAAAAAAAATAGGGATCAAAAGCAATAAAAAAATCAATCAAGAGAGGTCATCAAAAACCTCAACAATAAAACAAAGAAATAAAAATAAGGTGAATGCCATTTCAAGAAAATCTCATTTTGAATCCTCATCTTTATCATCACACCTTCGAACCCTCTTGGAAGTTGAATGTGTCTGTTGAATTAAGGAACATAGAACTGTATATCATCACGAAGAAGGGGTGGGTAAAAATTAAATTTTGAGCCTTATATCCTTTGTTTCAAAAGCCGTGAACCAGGCCACACTACAACCCTTAAAAGACCTAATTGAGGCAGGGTTTATTTTGAAATAATACCACAACAAGGTTGCGTTAACATGACTCCAAACGATCTTTGCTAATCATTTGTATTAATCACACCACCTTGCACACGACGAGTGGCTAAATCAACTTTGTGTTCTGATCATTGACCCGTTCACTGTATTTCACCAAGTTGATATCAATAAATTTTGATTTCAAAATTTTGCATATGCACTGCATTAAAACTACCTTTTTTAAATGAACTATTTTAACTGCAAGTCAACATTTAGCATCAAAGGAATCCCAATAAGATGCAATCAATTGAGGAACTTGATCAAGTGAAAGAAGTCCAGTCAGGGGCAAACCATTTTGAGAATCGGTCAACCCAAGCCAATCACCCCAAGAATCGGTTAGTCAAGAGAAAAATTACTTCAAGATTCAGACTAAGGGCGAGCTACCACAAAGAGCAAAATGAAGCCCATCCTCCAAAGCTCAATCAATAAAAGTGAATTCACTTCAACGCTCATACTAGGGCAAGCTACCTTAATGGAACAGAAAAGCTAATCACTCCAAGAGTTGGTTAATCAGGGGCAACCTACTTCAATACTAAAATATTGGGGCAAGCCACCTTGAGATAAGGGCAAGCTACTTCCAAACTCCTTTCAAGGTAAACCCTTTCAAAGACCCAACATACTGGGGCAAGAGGAGCCATATAGGGGCACGTCCGCTATATGCTTTCAAGTTGCTCAAGCAAACCCAGTCCCATGTCAGCAACTATTGAGTTTAAGATGAGTGTCGGAGAATCATGCTATCACCCCATCAAATAACCCTTGCCTTTCGACAAAGGAAATTTGCTGTAAAAGAACCTTTCATCAATTACCCATTACAGGGGAATTTTGGAAACCTTCGAGTCATTGCATAAATCATTCTCATACATTAATCATATCGCTTTGCTCTAGCGTTAAGCCATGTATATCATCTTATTCATCGAGCATATGCCTATAGCATGAAGCAAAATCAAACATAAAAAACCAGTTATTGTCTGGTAATCATTTGAAAGCCAGTTCCCGTCTGATAGTCTATTTTTAAAACCAGTTCTCATCTGGTAGCCTTTTCTTAAATCTAGTTCCCGTCTAGTAATCGATTTTTAACTCTAGTTCTCGTTTGATAGTCAATTTTCTTTTCAAAACCAGTTCTCGTATGGTAGCCTGTCTAAACGCAAATTCTCATCTAACAATAAATCAAAAAACCAGTTCTCGTCGGGTAGACTATTTGAAAGTCAGTTCTCGTCTGACAAATAAAAAACAAAACATCAGTTTATCTGATGCCTTCAAGTCCAATCATGTTCCTAGAACCTTCCATTAGAAGCCGATATATATTACCGATGACTTCGGTCTAAAGCCCAATTTATCTCTGGTAGCTCTCATTAGAGGCTGGTTTATATTACTGGTGCCTACGGGTTAAGTCCAACTTTGTCTGGCACATTCAGGGTTTGTTCTTTTTCTATCCTAATGTTTCCTAGAAAGTCATCATTTTAACTCTTTCATTGAAAGGATTTCCCCAGAAGGTTGGATGATTTTATGTTAGAAAACTCTAATATTTTTTATTTGGATTGATTCATGTAGAAGAGTCTTCAGAGCTTTGTGTGGATGATCTTCTTGTCAGAGGACTCCGCCGTTTTTCTTATCTTGGATGAACTCCTCTTTAAGAATCTCCAAGTCCTTCAAATATTCCCCAGTTTCTTCTCCAACAAATTTGTTACCCCAGTGAGTCGTCACCCTCATTTCCATTTCTTGTGGACCACCATTACCTTATGTCTCCAACATTCACCACAAGTTCATCTACCATTATTTATCCCTCATAAGATATACAACTAGGGTCATCTTCATAGCACATCCTATCCCTAGCAAACCAAAACAAAAAAAGAGTCTTTCATGCATTCATAACATCTCATATCATTTCATCAAGGGACAAAATTCGGGTCATTTAGTATTTAACTATCTCCCACCGCGATCATACGAAGATTAACATTCTTCACATTCTCTGGTTGAAGATACTTAAATAGGGGAAATTGTCATACCCCAATTTTCCCCCTCATTCAATAAATTTATGCATTCACCAATACATCTGCATCATCTGCATAGCATAATATGACATTCATCACGCATAATGCTTAAAATGTTAGCCAAAATAAATTTTTGGATCTACAAATAGACCAGTTAAATCAATTTTCAAATGTACATAAATTTAACGGGCGAAAATTTCAAGGTAAAGCTTGCAAACATCAATATTATTAATCTGTGTTTCACATAGTTTAACCTGGCGTGCTCGTTTTATTTTATTTTTACTCTTTTTTTCGGTTGCATTTTGATCATCCTAGAACTTTTTCAACCAGTCACTTTTATTGTAAAATTTGATTAAAACCTGTCTGTTTTCCAGAAATTTATTTTGCGCTGATCATTTTACTGCATTCGTTTTAACTTTTCGAGCACTTTTGAGCTCAATTTTATTCATATTCAGTCATTTTATTTTTATTCTTTTGTCAAAATATTCAGAAAAATTAAATAGAAATTTCCATGTCTTCATTTTATTTTTATTGTATTTATTTAAGAGTGTGTGATTTTTATTTTTTTAAATTGATTTAATTGGTTTTTAATCTTTTAAAGTTTCTAGAAAGGGCTTTATAAACATTTTAAATTATGTGTGCTTCTTTGATTTAATCCTGACCATCGAATCAAGATTAATCAATGGTCATATTGATTATCCATGTATTTACTCTCTCATCCAATCAAGATCAAACAAAATAGAGAGAAAATGAACTTAAAAAAAAAAGAAAAAAAGATAAAAACTGCAAAAGGGAGGAGAAAAGAACGTGACTTAGACATCTCATAACGAATCCTTTTTCTCTCCACTCACAAACTAACACTCTCACACTTTTTTCTTCAATTAAAGTCTATTCACACCCATAACAACAAGTGACCCACTCACAATATATCATCACTCACTCAATAAAGAATGATAGGAGAGTGAAAAAAAAACGATTATTCTTCATTGGCAAAAGCCAAATGCGCCTTTGTTGGACCCCTCTTGTTCTTCATGTTATATTCACCTTCAAAAAATTCTCTCTCATGACTTTTTCATCATCTGAGAGAAACCCCACTTCATTTCTAAATCCATCACCACCGCATATACCCTCACTCTTAATCTTCTTCAACCACAACAATCCACTGCATAATACTCTCTCTCTCTCTCTCTCTCTCTCTCTCTCTCTCTCATGATACCTATTCCCTCTATATACCCATCTTCACCACCAAATAACTCCATTGCAACTCCTTTAACAACCATTATTTCATTCACTTTTCACCCCAACCAGACCACTTTCTTGAATCATCTTCACCTCAAAACCTCAACAACAACCGTTTACTCTTCACCTTCGATTTACCATCCTTCTGATTTGAACAAAACCTACACAAATAGTTACAGATCCACATCTAAAACGAAAAATGTCTCGTAGCTGATCAAGTGAAAAATTGAAAAAAAGAAAGAAACGCTTGGAGAGTGTTGGTCTCTGTTATGCCTAGTCGGGTTTCTGTCTCCGCCAATAGCTCGTGTCTTCATCTTCACGTTTGGAGGCAAATGATAGAACAATCGAAAACTCTAAATCTACACAATAACAAACACGATAAACTCATCATGTACTTTGGTTATTTTTTTTTGTTTAGTTTTGCAAAGTTGTTTACAGGTTGGTGCGATGACAATTTTGTTGATAATGGAGGATCCCATACAAAAAAGCTGAAGAATGCACATAAAGTGTGCAACAGAATGTAAAGAAGAAGAAGAAGAAGTATGAAAAATATTGTTACATTGATTGATTTTAGAAGAAGATACAATGGTGCTATATATACACAAGTAGTAACCAATCTAAGCCTGCCACCTAAGCGAACAAAAATATATTATACATATACAAAGCTATATACAGATCAAGAATACCAGTATGTACAAAAGATGTATAATCCAATATGCCCCCTCAAGTTGGACTGTGGATAGTGTAGAGTCCTAACTTGGAAAGGATAGAGGAAAAAGCAGGAGAATGCAAAGGCTTTGTGAAAACAT
Organism: Lathyrus oleraceus; assembly: GCF_024323335.1. Classification (NCBI taxonomy): domain Eukaryota; kingdom Viridiplantae; phylum Streptophyta; class Magnoliopsida; order Fabales; family Fabaceae; genus Lathyrus; species Lathyrus oleraceus. The sequence continues at coordinate 9,048,594 of NC_066580.1, forward strand.
CTGCTAGCTGGTCATTGGTGGAAACAGGAAGCAAGTGGATGAGCCTGGAAATGATTTTCTCTCGAATCACATGGCAATCGAGCTCAATGTGTTTACTTCTTTCATGGAAGGTAGGGTTATGCGCAAGGTAAATGGCAGATTTGCTATCACAATATACAGATGCAGGCTGTGAAAACTGTACCATTAGGTCATTAAAGAGAAATTGCAGCCATTGAATCTCACAAGTGAGAGAAGCTAAGGCTCTGTATTCAGCTTCTGTGGAGGATCTGGACACAGTATTCTGCTTCTTGGACTTCCAGCATAACAAGGAATTACCAAGAACAACATAAAAGCCAGTGATGGATTTTCTTGTGGTAGGACATCTAGCCCAGTCAGAATCAGCAAAGGCACATAGTTTGAGAGGACTAGAGGCTGAAAGGAATATACCTTTGGCTGGAGAGCTCTTCAAAAACCTGAGAACTTTAGTTGCAGCCTGATAGTGTGGAACAAGTGGCTTAGATACAAATTGACTCAATTGCTGCACTGCAAAAGATATATCAGGCCTAGTGTTGGTGAGATAGATTAACCTGCCAATCAACCTTCTGTAGGAGGTAGGATCAGGCAAAAGTTCACCATCAGTAGGAGAAAGCTTGAGATTGGGATCAAAGGGAATAAAAGAAGGCTTGGCTGCCAGAAAACCTGTATCTTCCAAAAGCTCAAGAGTGTATTTTCTTTGGTTCATGAAAATACCTTTTGAAGATCTAGCAATCTCAAAACCCAAAAAGAACCTGAGCTGGCCAAGGTCTTTAGTCCTGAACTTATCATCAAGTATGTGTTTAACATGATGAATCTCCTGTAAAGAATTACCGGTTAACACAATATCATCGACATAGACAAGGATGGCAGTGAAAGTATCCTTGGTAGATTTAACATAGAGAGAATGATCAGCCTGTGATTGAGTATACCCTAGAGAGATTAAGAAGGTTGACAGTTTTGAGTACCACTGTCTACTGGCCTGTTTGAGACCATATAGAGACTTTTGTAATTTGCATACCTGAGATGGAACAACTGAAGTGAGACCAGGAGGGAGTGTCATATATACCTCTTCATGTAAGTCACCATGAAGGAAGGCATTATTAACATCCAACTGTTCCATATGCCAGCCCTTTATTGCAGCAACAGACAACAAAACTCTTACTATGGTGATCTTGGCTACACGAGAAAAGGTGTCAAAGTAATCTACACCTTCCATTTGAGTGTATCCCTTAGCTACCAGCCTAGCTTTATACCTCTCAATAGAACCATCAGCCTGATATTTGATTTTGTATACCCACCTGCAGCCTATGGGAACTTTTCCTGGTGGAAGTTCAACAACCTCCCATGTTTGGTTTTCTGCAAGAGCATGTAGTTAAATATCCATGGCTTGTTTCCAACAATCACTCTTAATGGCTTGATTATATGTTTTAGGTTCAGTGTTAGAGGAAATAGAGAAACAAAAATGCTTATATGCAGGAGAGCAATTGTTATATGTAAGCACAAAAGATAAAGGATAAAGGACATGGGAATGAGGTTTTGAGAGAGAGGAGTAACAATGATAATCCTTTAGATATTGGGGAGGGTGAGATGACCTAGAAGACTGTCTTAAGGGAACAAAATTGTTATCTGCAGAGGATTGGGGAATTAAACCAGTAGAGGAAGAATCATTGGATAAAAGAGTGTTAGGTTCTAATGTATGCTCAGAGTGAGTACTAGGTTCTGGAAAAGGTACATCAGGTAGGCTATGGGCATAGCTGTTGGAGGGGCAGATATATCGGGAGAAGAAGTATCAAAAGGTACAGAAGAATCATAATTGTAACTAGGTAAAGGAGAATCAGTATGAGTAGGCAGATTATTAGGGAGAGAGGTCAGTGAACCAAGACTATGGTGGTTCAAATCAGGAGGGGAGTTGGCACAGTCATTAGTGGATGTGGACACATCAGAGGATAAAGACAGATCAATACTGATTTGAGTGTGAGGTATGGGAAAAGGCAGGTCATCTAAGTTTTGGCTTGGTGAGGGATCTGTAGGACTATTATCAGAATGAGCAGAGTTATGCTTAAAGGGAACTGTATTTTCATAGAAGACAACATTCCTTGAGACAAAAATATTATGGTTATGGAGGTCATATAAAATGTAGCCTTTTGTACCATCTCTATAACCAAGGAAAATACATTTTCTAGCTCTAGAGTCAAATTTTTCTCTGTGAGCTTGGAGTGTGGTGGCATAACACAAACATCCAAAGACCTTAAGATGGATAATGGAGGGAAGTTGACTGAATATAATTTCATAAGGACATTTTGATTTGAGCAGGGGTGAGGGTAGTCTGTTGATAATGGAGGATCCCATACAGGAAAGCTGAAGAATGCACATAAAGTGTGCAGCAGAATGTAAAGAAGAAGAAGAAGAAGTATGAAAAATACTGTTACATTGATTGATTTTAGAAGAAGATACAATGGTGCTATATATACACAAGTAGTAACCAATCTAAGCCTGCCACCTAAGCTAACAGAAATATATTATACATATACAAAGCTATATACAGATCAAGAATACCAGTATGTACAAAAGATGTATAATCCAATAAGTTTGATAAGCTGAAGATGATACGCTGCTGCAATTCGTTCAAGTCAACTAGTTGCTGTTTCAGTTGAGTTATTGTTGATTGTAGATCTAAAGCAGGAGAAATGATGAAAGTGCAATAATGGAAGAAGAGAAAACTATTTGCTTTTCCTCTACATCTTTTAATCAATAAAAGAGAAAGATGATGATGGATAACGAATTTGTATTATTTGTTCCTTTGTATTATAGTTAATTTCTTTATTTTTATTTTGAAAATCTTGGTTTGAAAGTCAACTAAAGTTTCATATTATTTTGTTCTGATTTTTGTTATTTTTCTGTATAAAATAATGTGGAGTTAGAAATAGATAAAGGGGGGAGGACTCCCCCTTTGGTAGTTTTTTCTTGATTCTTTATTTAATTGTTGAGTGATTAGAAGTTGTCACAAACTGGTATTGGGCTTAGGTAAAGTCCAATTTGTTTGCACCTCCTATTTCCTAAAAAATAGTGTAACTATTTTGTTGTTGCTATTTGATTTCCATTGCATTTAAAATCGGATTTTAATATGCAGATTCGCCAATTTTATGTCTTTATGCAACCCAAATTTCAATATATTGATATGGTATTTTCTCCGTGTTATGATCTTTACGTACAACACTTTGATTCCGTTTGTCGCTATGTACAAACTAGCTTTGAGCACATTGTGATTAATTCGCTTCAATCATTTTTGGCATAATTAGTCACCAGGTCCCTTAAGTTAATTTTAAGTTCCTCTTTAGTCCCTTAATAAAAAAAACGTTACCGTTTGGTCCCTTAATATTAGTTCCGTTAGCATTATTGGCCCCTTCCGTTAGTTTAGTTCAGAAAACGTTATTATTTACCAATGTGGTGTGCCAACTATGTAATGACTCAACAAAAATGATAGTAAGTAATGCAAATTTATTTATATATCCATATACACCTTTTATGCAAGAAAAAAACACATAAATCACACTCTTTAAACTCATAAAACTCAAGAAAAAAAACTCTATAAAAAAACCCAGAAAGTCCAAACAGGGAAAGGATAAAGAAATGAAGAATATAGAAATATAAGCTACCAGTGATTTGCAATATCAAATATATATAGAAATTCCAAAAGAGATTGTGATATCAAGTCTCTTTTGTCACGTCATCTTATAACCATTTCGTTTACTCTTTGAACTGTGAATATGTTCTGCTAGGGTTCTGCTTGGAACGTAATCGCGAACGAGAATCAATCCATAAGGATCACTACAGGAATCATGAAGGTGTTTCGCCATCGCCGATTTTTCAGTTAGGGTCGAAGTCGTTAGTGGATGAGAGTAGTTTCTTGTAGGTGAAAACCGATGGGTAAAGATGCGCGAAATGGTGGCTGGGGAGGAAGATGGTGGTTGAATCTTCTTCCAGTGGTGATTGAGAGTTTAAGGTTCTTGGTCTTGTGTTTGTTTACCAAGAAAATTTCCAAAACGTGTCCACCTAATTGATTTTCCAACGATATCCATGGCTTCTATGATTGACCTAACCTAAAAACACAAAAAAAAAAAAACAAAAAAAACAAGTAAATAATAGAGATCGTTAAAATTGCAAATCTAAAAAAGAATGAAGGAAAAGAGAAGTTATCGATTGAAGATGTGAGGGGAAGACATGATTGACCGATGTATGAATTTATGAAGGTTTTATTTTGAGAGAAGATAAGAGAGAAGCAATTTTGGTGGTGGGTTTTATGTTTTTTTTATTGATGAAAGAAATATATTGAAAATTGATGATTAATGAAAATTGAAAGAAATTAAAATAAATTTATTATTTTAACAAATTTCTAATTAATGAAAGAAATATTCAATATCTAAAAAAAATGAATGAAATTACGTTGTTTTAATGCTTTTAATTATTAATTAACTTAAAGATTGTATTGTTAAAATAAGTTTATTAATAATTGCAAAAAAAAAGCAATATGTTATGTTAATATTTTAAATATGTCACATAGGCCTTTTGTTAACGTTTTTTAAATTGAATTTAACATAAGGGATTTGTAAGGCTAACATATGTGTTTTAAAGGACCGAAGTGTAACGTTTTTGAATTAATGGATTAAATAGAAAACAATAAATTAAGTTAAGGGACTAAAAGATGAATTAAGCCATCATTTTTAAACTAACTTTGTCACTTATTTCTTTATTTATTTTAATTAGTTAATTAAAATTTGTTTAAATTAGTTAATTATGATAACTAATTTTAATTACCTTGAGCATTTGATTTAACCGAATAATTTTGACAATTAATTTTGATTAGATTAATTAAGTGGTTTAATTAAATTTTAATAAATTGATTTTGATAATTAAAAATTAATCGACTTATTTCACCATCACTTCAAACCATCAATTTGATTTCATAGTTATTTCTACTTCAAACCATTTTCATAACCTAAATCAAACCATTTTCAATAAGAAAAACCCTTGGTCCAACACCAAGCAGATATTTTTTGAAACTCATTTCATCCCGTTTCAATTCAACGCAAATTTCAAACATCGATCAACATCGAATGACTTTTCCTAAATCAAACATAATATCAAATTCTTTTTCTTAAACAAATGCAAAATAAGAGGACCGTTGGAGTCTAGCATTCTGATGGAACCCTCAAATGATCGATCCTGAGGCACACATTTTGGGTTAGTCATTCAGTCTTTCTTTTACTCCTAAAACACTTAATAAACTTAGACTAAAAATGACCATTGAATTCTAGCATATTGATGAAACCCTTGAACAATCGATTCCAAACTTACATATTATTCTTATTAAGCGTTCGTTGTCCATCAAAACAATTTTTTAAATACTTTGAATGAAAAAGAACCATTGGATTCTAGCATTCTGGTGGAACCCCAGATGATTGATCTAGAGGCTTATGTCTCGTTCTCATCGAGCATTCATCATTCACTTATAAAACCTTTAACACATCAAACTTTTTTCTCACCACCGCGCGATCCTAAAACCTTTTTCAAAAGAAAGATATTTTGTCTCGAGACGATGCAAGACAACGCTTCATCCACCCATGTGTGAGTTGAGATAAATGACGTTTTCCCGTGAATATTGATATCTAGAAATCCATTCAATGTGATGCAAACACCCACTCTTCACTTGTTTTGGATAGCAAGTAACGTTTTCCCGGGACAAAATAGATTTCACTAAAATCGACAAACCAATAAACATTTTTTATCCAAAACTACGTAGCCTTGAGTTCTTCATCGCACCCGGAGAGACGTAGGAGCAAGACCCGCAATCTTGTCAGGCACATTAATAAAAAACTTTTTGCCATCCTTTTTTATTTTTTATTTTCTCTTTTAATTTACTTGAAGAGAATAATTAATATAAGCTAACATTCAATTGAAAATCTAACTAAAAGATTCCTGTGGGGTACAACAGATGTGAGTGGTGCTAATACCTTTCCATTGCGTAATCGATTCTCGAACCCAAATATGTTGCGACAACTACGTTCTTTTCAAAGGTTTTATTGATATTTTACTTTTCATTCATTGGATTAAATAAATTTTGATGGTGACTCTGTTCGAACAAATTTTTCTACGAGCGTGTGATACGCTTCACGAAGGATCGTATCTTTCGAGGTACAACACCCTCCATCAAGAGTTTCCCTTCCATTACATCAGTTGAAGAAATGATTTCGACTTATATAGAAATAAAAACACTCAATTACTCCTTTTAAATACTCAATTAAACTCTCAACCTATAAAACGTGTGATGTGAGGCCATTGAGTTAAACTTAACTTGAGGAGTTTCCTTAGGTAAAAAAGACAGTAGTATCGATGTATCACCACGGTAGAAAACAGGGTTATAAAGACAACTTTTTTTGTCTAAATGATCAGAGAAGAAGAGTTTCAAACCCTATATATTTTTAAATTAAATAACAAAAGAAGTCCCAATATCATAAAAAAAAGGTTTTAAAACTAATAAATTTATGAAAATATGGGTTTTATCCCCAATTCGGCATAGTAGCCAAGATAGTTTAAATCTATTCACAAACGCAAACATGTTATGTGAATAAGAACACAAACATGTTATATGAATGAGAACTGATAGCTTCTCTCTCATACGACACAATGCAATCACGATGCAACATCACAAAACCACGTAAAATAGTACTATTGATAAATCAGACCCTTAATTACAAATTAAGACAAAGTCCTACGTTCACTAAAATTGAACCATTTGAGCCATGCATTTAGTAAAAACCTTCACAAATAAAAATAGTTGAAAATTTTAGCACAAGACAATGATCTGAGGTAGTTATCAGCTTGTCCATAGAAAAAAACCTAAAATGCAAACAACAAACACAAAAGCCTAATATTTTCTCTCATCACAAAATTTAAAACAACAACAATAACTATAATAAAACAACAACAAAAATAATAGCAACAACAACAATTTGAGGAGCATTCAATATGGTAACTTATATTCAAGTAAATCAAATTGTAGAAAAAAACACAAATGAGGATTCGATTAAAGAGTGAGACCCGGTAATACCCAGATGAAAAAATTGAAAATTCAACGGTTAATTATGAAATGAGTCCCCAATATATTACTCAAATTCATCAAATTTATTAAGATTTCCACGCTTCTTAACAAACCAATCTATACATATGAACATAAAAGCATACACAGAGAAGAAGAAAAAAGCGCAGTAATGGAAACCGGAGAGATAGTACCTCTAAGGAAAAAATCCAGACTAAGGTTCTTCCATAATAGAAATCGGTAGTGTTGTAGTTTTCATCACAGATTCTCCAAAATCCACTACACTATAGCAACTTGGAAGTTGGAAGTCGCTTGTGTTATTTCAAAGAGAATGCAACAACAAAGAACAACAAACAATAATTAGAGAAAACTAAATACACCATTCACAGCAAAACGAACAACAATAAGAGACAACAAAATAGAACCTTTGTTGTTGGAAGTCATCTTCGCTACTGATCGAAAAAATAACAAGTGTACTATTTTACCTTTATAGTAATAATGAGGAAAGTTCCCCTTGATCTCAAGGACTACTCGCAAATACTGAGTTCTAATTGTTGTTCAATTAAACAAACACTTGTGTTGGGGGTTTTAGATTCAAATTTATAAAAATAATTGCAAATAAAATAAATAATGCGGAAAAAGGGTTTTCAAGATAAAGTAACATGTTAGAAAAGGTGTGTGATTTGTCCCTGTAACAACTCTGAGTCACTATTGCATAAACAAATATCAATTAATTATTATCAGTCCTCAAGGGTATTTTCTCCCAAGGCCTTGGTGAGAAAACCTTTAATCATTCAACCCTAATCTTTATGTCCATAGAAAATTACCGGTGAAATTAAGTCTTAATATATCGAGAACAATTTGGTTCCTACAGGGTATCCCTAGTCCTAGGTAATATCTACTGCAGAATAATCTTATGAAAACATTATTAACGACGGTCCAGCCTAATAGATGATCATACAACAATCTTAATTGTTTCGAAAGAGAAAGTATTAAGCACATCAAAAGATTAACGTAATTCTGAAAAACAATATTGTCATTGCAAATGAGGGGTTTAGCTACTCATTACAGATTCAAATCAGGGACACCCCCTAACATTGGGGGGTTTAGCTACTCATAATGTTCAAGCAAATCAAAATATAAAATGGAGACATTATAAGTATTCCGGTGAACTTTGATCTTCAATTGCTTCCGCTCATGAAAAGTCTCGTTCCTCCCAAAACCTTGAAAATTCTCTAATTCTGAATCGTGTGAATTCTTGCTCTCTAAAAATTTTTTTTTTCTTGTCTGAAAACTTCCCTTTTAATAGCCAAGTCTCCTCTCTCCTCAAACATATCCAATAAGTCCATCACACCCATCTTATAATTTACCAAAATACCCCTCACTTAGGAATCACAACAGAAAACTCAAAATTTGGTTTTTTTCACGCATGCCTGCTACGGCCCGTAGCCGGTGCTACGGATGGCATAGCAGACCACTGTTTTAATGGTCATGTTCCAGGTCCCCTTCTACGGCCCGTAGCAAGTGCTACAGGTGGCCATAGCAAACCACTCTTTTGGTGAATATTTGCTTCTGTGCCAGGCCCCCTACTACGGCCCGTAGTCGATGCTACGGGTGGCCGTAGTAGGCTCTGTTTGAATTGTTTTCTTTTGTGCATACATGGCCTCCTGCTACGGCCCGTAGCAGGTGCTACTGGTGACCGTAGTAGGTTTTTGTTTGAATTGTTTTCGTCTGTGTATTCAGGGTTTCCTGCTACGGCTCGTAGCAGGTGCTACGGGTGGCTCTAGCAGGCCTACTAAATCATGAAAACCTCTTTTCGATTCTATTCTCTTCTCCTTGATTTCTATATTTGATCGTGCTTGAGTACCTGCTTGAACCTGAAATGCAGAAAAGATACACACCCAAAGCGTAAAATGCGATGAAAAATATAAATGACACTAAAAATGATGAATCAATAAAATTAACTATTGGTGAAAGAAATAGACTAAACAAAACATTAATTTAGACAAAGTAATACAAGTTACTTGGATTTTCGTCAAATAAGTGACAAAATACATAACATAAACAGTGACTGATCAGTTACTTCGACTCTCATCCGTTGATTTCTTCTGCAAGATTCAAGCCACAAATCAATGGTGAAAGTTAAACTTAATTAGCTTTGAATGGCGTTTGAGCAGACAAGTGGCATAGTAGAAATAGTGGAAGGGTTTGAATGGTTTGTTCGTCTTCCGTACCTCCAGCATGATTTGAATGGTGAAGGAAATACCATATGATTTAAAGAGACAATCTTTAAAGGATAGTGAAAGGGTTTTCCAATTTTCGCTCACTATTGAGTTTCCCGTGCATGCATTGAGCATGGTGAAATTTAATTTTCATTTTGAAAATTGGAAAGCCACTTTTAAATCCTGCATAGGTATATCGTAAAGTAAAATGGTAAATAATGGATAAGTAATAAAAGAATATTCATTAAATAAAATTAAATGTATTTAAACAAAAATAATCGTATAATTTTAAAAAAATAAACTGGGATTAAGAAGGATTTAGTGGTTATTTCCGGAACATATTCTAGAAAGTAGATTTGTGACCTTAACACATACTTTTTTTTACTCCATTTCTTTTTAACACAGAAGTAAGTTAACATAACACATTTTTGTTTATTTATTAATTTATAAATAAATTATTATTTGTTAAAATACTCTAATTAAAACAATATCTTATTCTGAAAAAACTAATATAATAAGATGATAAGTATAACTTACAGTCTATATTAATTGTTATATACAATAAATATATAGAAAATTACTACAATATAAGAAATATACAAAAAAAAATTTATAATATTAATAATTTATTAAAATTATTAATTCTAAAATAAATAATTTAAAAATAAAAATCATATATATATATATATATATATATATATATATATATATATATATATATATATAATTATACATATAAAATAAATCATTAATTAAATAATAAATTAAGATATTTTATTAGAACAATATACCCAATGTATTGGAGTTTGTAATCTTTATTTAAAAAATCTTAAATTTTAGTCAATATTAGACAAAAATCAATAACTTTTACATTTATAACTATAGATGAAAGGGGATACAATATTTTGGAGTGACTTTTATTTTTTTCAAAATTATCCTTATTTAATCTTTTAATTTTTTTAATAAATAATAAAATAAAATTGTGTGATAATAATTTCTTGGTAGTTACCACTTGAATCTACAACAATATAACCTCCATCATGTTCTTCCATTTAGTAGTTACAAATAATGCATGAATAAAACTACCTAATTAAATTTTATAACTAAACATAGTTAAAAATTGAAAAGGAAGCAAACAAGGGTGAAAAATGACTAGACAACGGACATATATGGTAATAACTATTTATTTGCAAAATTTGTTCAATTTATTTTTTTGTATTGTATTCTGATTTTAACTAAATTTGTTCAGTTTATTTTTTTGTATTGTATTATGATTTTAATTGTTTCTTTAAAATTTAAAATGGTTTGTCTATATCTCAATTCACTCTCCTTTTAATTTTTATCTTCCTCTGAGTTCTTCATATTACTTAAACCATAAACCACCATACTTGCTTTAAAGTTGATTTTAAGGAGGAAAGTTGATAAATTTGGAAAATAATTTATCTATAATTGATAAGTGATTTAGCATTGAACTTTTACTTTCACCATTTAAATTTTTTTTCTTTCTATCTTTCTAATTATTATATTTTCTTTTACTTGACCGTAATTGTTATTAAAATATATGAAATTATTAGTTAATTTTTATGTTTTATACTAAAGTTGTGTTGTTATATGAGAAACTCATTTTTCCCTTTATGTGCTGTTTTATTGCACATGAACATATAAATAATTTTTTGAGATAAAAAGAGAAGGAAAAGATGGAAGATTTTGGATTTTCAGTGACATCAACATGGAAGCCACTATCAAGAGAAATGGAGAATATGGTTGCCAACCCCGAACACATTGATATTAACAGGAGAGATCTTTCATGTTAGTGGCATTAATGACCGTACGACATATTTTTTTTCAATTTCTCATAATGTTACCACAAAGATGCCAATGTTTTCACATTGATCAAATTTAACATTAGTATAATGATCAAGAAGAACCAAACTCATTAGGATGATACCGACAGATATGCCCATGTTTTCTTTTTTGTATTATATGATATTTTTAAATCTATGTTCACAATTTTCTTCTCTAATTCCTACCATTAATTATTTTAAAGAACAAATATGACATGCCTATAATTACCAAATTTGCTAAAACATATAGTTTATTATTTCATTAAGTTGGTTGGTTCAATTTATTTTACATTATTATATTATTTCAGATTTTTAAAGCATATAGTATTACATAATAGATGATTAATGATTACTATTTGTCATTTTAATTACATTTATCTTTAGATATTTTTTCTACTACAAATTCTTCTATACATATTTGACTCTGATTCATACAATTTTCCGTCTTCCTTTTCTATTTAATTAAAAATCGAAATAGATTTATGGACAAAAAATTATTTTACATGTGTGCATACTAAAAAGGCGGAGAGAGATTATAAATTAAGATAAATAATATGAGAGATATGATACTAAGAAAAAGAATAGGAAACAATTTAAAACAATTTAGAATTTGACAACTTAGAAGTACAATATGATTTTTAATTATTATAATATGCACTTTGCATTATTAAATTGGTTCCTAGAACAATTTTGTTTATTTGGAATTTAACTTAAAATTTTATCATCTTCTATTTCTAATAATATTGTCCAAACAATATTCTTTTCAGAGGATATATGTAAAAAACTTCGTAAAAGACATACACACCTTAATTGAATAAAGAAATAAAGAGACTATGATAAATAAAGAGACTATGATAACACTGAAGTATTTCAGAGAACCTATGACATCTTACTTTAAATTCTAGTAAATTCTAATTAGTATATCTACAACTATCTATAATGGGAATATGATATTTTGAAGTGACCTATTTTTATTCCAATTATACATTTATTCCAACCAACCCATTATTCATGGATTACTGTTACCAATAAAAATATTCAACTTTAATTTAATTAAAATAAATAGTATTATCCTGAGTACCATACACAACACACTCATCAAAAACAAAATAAAAATTAAAAATTTAGAGAGAGAATGAAAGGGAAAAAGAAGAAAAAAAATGCATTTTCTTAGTATTGGATTTAATGATTCAGAAGTTTATTACCGTCTTTCAAAAATTTAATGCAGACTTCCCAATTGAGACAAGTAGGATCGAGCAAGACGTGGGACGTAAAAGTTTATTTGATCATTTCTTATTTTGACATGATTTTTGAGATATGGTGGTTCAGAAGATTAGTTTTTTTTTTGAGATATGGTGGTGCAGAAGATGATAGATTATAGATTTGTTGTCTATTATGTGTTTTTCTTATAGCGCTCATTATGTACTATTTATTATTTTCATGATTATCAAAATATTATATGCAAATATTTTCTTTTTTAATGATGTTTCATAGATTTATTGGTCACTCTAGCATCCGACACTCTATTGCAAGTGAATTAAATACCGATTACATTTGCAACATTTTTGTTGTTGTTCTTTATAATGTTGGTCAATAGTGTGAAATGAAAGGAAAATAAGAGATTTAGAAAAAAATTAGAAAACAAAAATAGATATTCAAATGAAAATAGGGAGAAATTTAATAATACAAAAGATAAAATTGATTGGAAAAGATAGGAATATTTATTTATTTCTTTATAATTAAGATGGTAAATACTCACTTTCAATATGTTACAGTAAATTATTACTTAAATATGAGAGAGAGAAAAAGGTGTTCAGCCTTTTTTAATGTTGATTTCTCAAATTTAAATCATAATTTACTAAAACATGTTGAAAGTGAATATATATCATCTTAATTTTATTTTTATGAAATGTGTCCAAGTAATATTCTTCTTAACATGACATATGTGAAAAACATCCTAAAAGATATACACACGTTAGCGCAATAAAAAAAACGGACAGACGTACATGGGAGTAAAAATAAAAACTCGGTGTAGCACAATAAGGAGACTTGAAAATGACCACTGGCTCAAATTAGATTTTCTTAGTCCCACATTGCTTAGCTAAGATATATTTTGAATGTATTCTTTGATTATATGACATTTCGTTATGTATTTGTGATTTTTTAAATCTCAAGAGCGCATTAATAAAATGATGTATGAAAAATTGATTTGAATCTTTATAAGGTAAAAAAAGCTATATTACACTACTTATTATTAATTTTACTATCTTTTTATCTAAAAAAATTCTAATTTGAGAGTCTTACATTTTTTTCTTTACAATAAAAAACAATTACATGGAAAAAAAATACTTCGAATAAAAATTTAATGTTCGACATTTCTCTTAAAAAACGTCATTGATTACACAGTATCAATAGTACTTTGCATGCTTCAATATAATTTTGAATATCTTTGTTTACCATTTTCAAAATGTAATAATATTATTTTTAATATGACGTACAATAGAAACCTCATAAAAAGAAAAGCTGACATTTATTTTTCTCTGCTGTGCACATTAAAAAAAGTGGACAGACGGCACGAGAGTGCCCGTCTGAATGCTAGTTACTACTAATATTCTTAATATATCTACCATTTAATTCTAAACCATTTTTTTTCCAATTAAATATCAATAAAACTATTTTACTAAATTTAACATATATTTTATACAAAATCTAAAAATATTAATTGCAATTAACTAATTTCTTTAACTAGTATACAACTTTTTAAAAAGTATTTATAGCAAAAAGTACTTTACAAGTACAAACAAAAAACATGATTTTCTAACTAAAACTATTGTTGTTTGTTAGATTTTTACATTATGTCCCATTTGTCATCAATATGACGTCATCTTCATCTTCTTCACATGTATATTTGTAACTATCTCTCTATTGTATTTTCTTTATCTTGTATAATTAACAAAAATATACATATGAGAAGAAAACAAAAACCAAATGACATATGAGAACATTTCTCTTTTTTAGAAATGAGAGGTTTTTGTTTGTATCTATGCATATGAGAAGAAAGAGTTATGAACAAGTAATATTTATTTATATGTACTACATATAAATCCAATGGTAGCTAATATGAGACATTTGCAATGTTAAAATTAGAGCCGGCGGCATAAGCAACGGTAATACATATGAGATGAAAATGAAATATTCAACATTGCACTTAATAACAATCATACGAGTTAAGTATTTTGCCGTTTCAAAATATTTTCTCTCAATAATCAAGACAAGGGTATATTGCCAAACACCCAACAACACAAATCACTACTAAGTCTACAAGTACAACCATACATGTACATTTACATCCGCTTCTTTTATATATATATATATATATATATATATATATATATATATATATATATATATATATATATATATATATATATATATATATATATATATATATATATATATATATATATATCACAAAAAACTCTATAACACCGGACTCCAAATTTTAAAGGATTTAATTTTCTTTTAGAATTAATCAAAAAATATAATAAATAAATAAATAAAATTAAAATAATAAAATTTATATAAAATAATTTATAATTTAAATAATACTTTAAATTTTTTGGTGTTTTATTTAGTAATTATACAACTGTATATTTTATGTGTTATTTCTATTTATTCAAATTATATATATTTTAAATATAAGGTCTATTTTTTAAAATTAAACAAGGCTTCTGAATTGATTGTGTCATATATATATATATATATATATATATATATATATATATATATATATATATATATATATATATATATATATATATATATATTAAAAATGGTTAAAATAGATTTTTTTTTAAAATAATTTATTATTTCATCATTTTACGAAGAATTTTTGTGGATGATTAAAAATGTTTTATCATGTGATACTTATTTTTATGGTAAATACAAAGGACTTCCCTCGTATCTTTAAAATAATTGACATAATTCATATGGATATACGAGCCTCTTTCTCTACCCCATCCTTGCTAGAACATTGATGACAATCGTCATTACGGAATTTTCATGAAGAAATTCGAAAGAAAATTTATCAAAAGTAAAGTCAAAGTGTGAAGAAATAAGCAAAAATCCAAGACAATGAAGAAATAAACACTTAGTAAAAATTGTGGAGAAAAAGGATGCAAAACGTGTGATTCTGCCACTAAAATTCTCGCGCCCACGATGAGGCTTGCATCACGGCGCGATATTGACTGTCACAAACATAATGGTGTTTTTTCAGCTGACACGTTTTTTGTTATTTAAAGGATTGTTTGGCTACTTTTTCAAGGATTTCAAGTCAGAGAGATAAAGTGACAATTAGGGTCATTCAAGGAGCGATTTTGGAGCACATGTGAGTCATTGACGAGTAATTCTTCTATATAATTAGATGATGAATACTTCTCTACTCATAGTATTTGTTATCTTATTAATTAGTTGTTAAGTTTCTCTAGATTAGGGCTTTTTTATATGAACCTTATTTTTACTCAGTTGGATCATATGCTTGTTTAAGATTTGTTGAGTACTTTTAATGTTATTATCTTAGTTAAATTGTTCTTGTGTTTAATGCTTTTCGTCACTTACAAACGTATGAATTCATCTAGATAATTAAGGATTTCTGATCGTTAATCTAACAATCTGAACTAGGCAATTTATTCAAATTTTTAATTGTGGTATTTGGATCGAACTCTAGCCTCGACAAGGATAACTTCATGGTTCGACAAAAGTTATGCATGTTGTAGTCGAAGTTTGTTCAAGCATGATGTCAAAATATGTTAGCTTAGTGTTTAAGTTAGCATATCAAATTGGGTCTGTCTGTTGGGCCCAATTGTTTAAATTATCTTGTTGCTTAAGTTAGCTTAGTAGTCTATAAATAGACTATTTTCTCTCAGGTTATTGAGAGAGTTGGTTGTTGATATTCTCTTGTAATCTTTCGTAAAACCTAATAGGGTTTCTTGTGTTTGTTCAAGAAACTCAATATTTCTCATATTTTTGATTTATTCTTGACGATATCGATTCACAACAAACTGGTGCAGTGAGCGTGGAGGAGAAGATGTCGTCAACAAAGTATGAGATTGAAAAATTCACCGGTGTGAATAATTTTGATTTGTGGTGCTTGAAGATGCAAGCCTCACTGATTCAGTGGGGTTTGTTAGAAGCGTTGAAAGGACAAGAGAAGATGGATGTTGCCCTAACAAGGAAAGAGAAGATGATGATGATCGAGAAAGCCCATACCGCCACTGTATTGAGCCTTGGTGATAAGGTTCTCCGACAAGTTTCGAAGGAGAAAACTGCAGGTGGTGTGTGGATAAAACTCTGAGGTTTGTACATGACGAAATCGTTTGTCAGTCATCTCTACCCGAAGCAAGCTTTGCATTCATTCAAGATGAGTGAGGATAAAGTCTTGGCTGAGCAGCTGGATACGTTCAACAAGTTGATTCTTGATCTTGAGAATATTGAGGTCAAGATTGATGATGAAGATCAAGCATTGTTGTTGTTGTTGTGTGCTTTAACTAAGTCTCATGCTCATTTCAAAGAAACTCTCTTGTACGGATGAGATTCATTGACCTTTGAAGATGATCAATCAACCTTGTACTCTAAGGATTTGAACGAACGTAAGGAGCACAAGCCATCGTCTGTTGGTGAGGGATTGTCCGTAAAAGGAAAATTTATAAAAAAAGATGGTAGGTTTGAGAAGAAGAAAGGGTAAAGTTCTACAAAATTCTTAATGGGGTAATACTCATACAATTAGGTGTTATCATTGCAAGAAGGAGGTTCATACAAGAAAGGTGTGCCCTGAATGTCTGAATAATCATGGTGGAAAGAATAATGGTAATGTAACCATTGTGCAAGACGATTATGAATCATTTGATGTCCTGATGGTTTCAAGCAGCGACTCTAGCAAGGAGTGGATTATGGATTCAGGGTGTACTTGGCACATGACTCCAAACAAAGACATGTTTGTGGAATTATGTGATCAAGATGGTGGATAAGTGTTGTTGGGAATAAAGCTTACAAAACTGCAGGTATCGGATCTGTAAGATTCAAGCTCCATGATGAGTTAATAAGGCTATTGACTGATGTCAGGTATCTACTTGATCTTAAGAGGAATTTAACATCTCTTGGTGAATTCGACAAGAAATGATATGTTTTCAAAGGAGTGTAAAGTATCCTAAGGGTAATGAAAGGGTCGAAGGAATTGTTGATAGGCGTGAAGAAACAAGGTTTGTATCCCCAAGGCCGTCGAAGGTTGAGCTATGGCACAAGTGACTTGGCCATGTCAGTGAAAAAGGCTTGGTCGAATTTTCGAAACAAAATATGTTATATGGTGACAATGTCGAAAAACTAGAGTTTTGTGAACCTTGTGTATTTGGTAAATCCTATAGGGTGAAGTTTAACAAAGGTAAAGAAAGAACACATGGATCCCTTGATTACATTCATGTTGATCTTTGGGGCCTGCAAGGAATCCTTCATACTCAGGTGCAAAGTATTTCTTATCCATAGATGATGATTATTCCAGAAAGTTATGGGTATTCATTCAGAAAGATAAGGATGAGACTTTTGAAAATTTCAAAAGTTGGAAGACTCTGGTCGAAAACCAAACTGGCAGGAAGGTCAAGAGGTTGAGGACCGAAAATGGTCTTGAATTTTGCAATGAGGTTTTCGACAACTATTGTGATGCGTTTGGTATTTCAAGGTACAAAACTACTACAAGTACTCCCTAACAAAATGGTTTGGCCGAAAGGTTTAATCAAACAATTATGGAAAGGGTTAGATGCATGTTGGTTAGTGCTGGATTGAAGAATGTGTTATTGGCCAAGGCTGTTGCGACTGCAACTTACCTGATAAATAGGTGTCCTTCAATTTCCTTGGGGAAGCAGACCCCTGGAGAAGTTTTGTCAGGTCATCCACCAGACCTCAAAATACTTAGAGTAATTTGTTGTGTAGCATATGCTCACATTAGGCAAGAAAAGGTCGAATCTAGTGCTCTGAGATGTATGTTTCTTGGATACCCTGAAGGAGTCAAAGGTTATAGGTTGTGGTTCCTAGAGCCAGGTCACAAGAGGTGTATCACAAGTCAAGATGTAGTTTTCGATGAAGCTGAGATAGCTTTCAAGAAAACTGATGATGTTGGTCGAAGTACCGAGATCTCTGGAGAAGAGCTGGAACAGGAAGAGATTCAAGTTGAGGTGGAGCATAGTGATGCTGAATTGCATAACCCAGATGAAGTCGAAGAAGAAGCACAAGTTAATGATAAATATGAGGAGACTGATAGTGACTACCTGCTGGAAAGAGACAGGTCGAGAAGAGTCATCAAGCCACCTCAAAGAACCTATAGACTACAAGGAAGTTGTGAGGAGTCGAAAAATGACTGAATGACTGAAAGACGCAGACGATGAGATGAAATCTTTTCATGATAATAACACTTGGGAGTTGATCGAGAAACCTGCAAGGGCTAGTTTAGTCATCTGTAAGTGGATTTTCAAGGTTAAGGAAGGAATTTTATGAGTGATACCTAAGCAATTTAAGGAAAGGTTGTTTGCTAGGGGGTTCAATAAGAAAGAAGTGGACTTCAATGATGTGTTCTCACATGTTGTAAAGCATAGATCCATTAGAATGTTCTTAGCCATGGTGGGGAAGTTCGACCTAAAACTTGAACAAATGGATGTGAAGACAACCTTCTCGTATGGTGATCTAAATGAAAAAATCTCGATGAGGCAACCTGAAGGGTATGCAGAAAAGGGAAAGGAAAATTATATGTGCAAGCTGAATAAGTCTTTGTATGGCCTGAAACAATCTCCTCGACAATGAAATATGAGATTCTGCAAGTTCGTGGCGCACATAGATTTCACTAGGAGTCAGTTTGACCATCGTGTTTACTTCAGATTTCGACCTGGAAATTCACATGTTATTTTGTTGCTTTATATGGATGATATCCTCATAGCAAGCAACAATGTCGAAGATGTTTTGAAGGTGAAGGTTGAACTCGATAAGGAGTTCGACATGAAGGATCTGGGAGTTGCCTCCAGGATTCTTGGCAATAACATCCGGAGAGATAGAAAGCAATCAGGATTATGCTTATCTCAAGAAACATACCTGAAGAAGATTCTCGACAAGTTTGGTATGTAGAATTCAAAGCCTGTTCTAACAATAACTAATCCTCAATTTAAGTGTAGCACGACTCAAAGTCCTAGTACTGAAGTCGAAAGAGCATATATGAATATCATTTCATATGCTAGTATAATAGGTTCTTTGATGTATGTTATGGTTTGTACAATGCCATACATAACGTATGGAGTGAGCCTTGTAAGCATGTATATGGCTAATCCTGGGAAGGCGTACTGGCAAGCATTACAGTGGATCCTATGGTACATAAATGGGTCTCTGAGCAGAGTCTTGATTTATGGTAGAGCATGTGGTGATGATATCAAAGTCGAAACCAAATGATTTGTCGACTCTGATTATGTAGGTTGTATGGATTCTAGAAAATCTATTTCTGGATATGTGTTCACTATGTTTGGCACAACAATTAGTTGAAAAGCAACACTTCAGAAGGTTGCTGCCTTATCAACCACTGAAACAGAGTATATTGCCTTCACTAAAGCTATGAAAGAAGCATTTTGGATTGAAGGTTTTTCTAAAGAACTGAAACTTCAAGGTCAAGTTATCACTGTTAAATGTGATAATCAAAGTGCAATACACTTGTCAAAGAGTTTAACCTATCATGAGTGAACTAACCACATTGATGTGAGGCTACATTTCGTCAGAGAGATAATCGAGCATGGGGAAGTCCAAGTGATGAAGGTTTAAATTGATGACAATGCTAATGATATGATCACTAAGTCATTTCCTAGTAGCAAGTTCTTCCATCGTATGCAGTTGATAAAGTTGCATGATAAAACCTAGTTTGTTCCCTTGTTTATGTAGAGTTTGTTCCAAGGTGGAGATTTGTGGTATTTTGATCGAACTCTAGCCTCGACAAGGATAATTTCATGGTTCGACAAAATTTGTGCATGTTGTAGCCGAAGTCTGTTCAAGCATGTTGTCAAAATATGTTAGCATAGTGTTTAAGTTAGCATGTCGAATTGGGCCAGTATGTTGGGCCCAATTGTTTAAGTTAGCTAGTTGCTTAAGTTAACTTAGTAGTCTATAAGTAAATTGGTTTCTCTCAGGATGTTGAGAGAGTTAGTTATTGATATTCACTTGTAATCTTTGAATATTAATAGAGAAAGTGAATAGTAAAATAGTTATAACCAATCCTGATTTTTCTTCTTCCTTCTTCTCTCTCTTTCGTAAAACCTAATAGAGTTTCTTCTGTTTGTTCAAGAAACTCAATCTTTCTCTTATTTTTGATTTTTTTTCTTGACGACATTGATTCACAATAATAACGAACTAGGAATAAGAATTTAGAAGTTGTTACTAATGAATTAACGCAGGTTGAACGCATAATTTAATATTGAATTGGCCTAAGGAATTAGGGAATTACCGTATAAATTTTGTGGGATGCACACCAAGGAATTGAGTGCAGTGGTTATGTTAATTAACAGTGATATAATAATATAATTGAAACTCAACAGGTACATAGTTCATCAACACGTAAAACAAGGGGGTTCAATAATAAAATCCTAATCGCCTTCACAATCTTTAAATTCTCGTGTTATTATTATTTTTTTATATTATATGTTATTTTTTTAGTTCAGTGCTACTAAGGTATGTTTCTTCTGATTGTGTATGCGGGGTAAAGGAAACATGTATGATGGAGCTAACTCTTAACTTGCTCTGTTGGCACAACTTGAAGCTTTCAAAAATTAATTGGTTGTCTTTACTCGAGTTCAAGCAAATGTTAATCCGGTTAGGGTCTTACAGTGTGATTTTTTATGATAGAGGTCACACCAAAGGTTATTATGTACCATACATTGAAGAAGTACATTATACATGACACTATCAATAGCCAAACAATTATTTCAATACCTATAACTCATGGCAGGATAATAGTTCAAGTCTCAACTAGAGTCACAATCAAATTTAAAATTTCAACCAGGAAGCTCATCAAAATCCACCACCAAGGAAGTCACCCCTTATAAAAGAGACTTTTAACGAATTTATGAGGGCTGCCCAAAATAATTTTAGAACAAGTGAGGTCAATCAAGAAATAATTGAAAGGGAGCCATCTCTACTAGAAGAGACTGTGAACCAATTCATGTTGACTCAAAAAAGTTGGAAGCAACAAACTGTAAAATTGAAGCATTCCGCAAGAACCTTGAAGCATCTAACAAGGAAATTGAAGCATCCAACAAGAACATTGAAGAATCCATCAAGAATATTGAAAATCACATTGGGCAGTTATCTAAACAAGAGCCAACTCGAGAAATTTGAGGTTTTAATGGGAATATGTTGGATAGTTCTAGGAGTGATGAAGTTGAAAGAGAAGTCAATGATGAATAGGAAGTAGTTGATGAAGGAGGAGCTGAAAAATAAAAATAAAAATAAAAATAAAAATGCATCCCATCAAATAACATTAAATCAAGAATAAAAGAAGTCGATACGGATAGTAGATATGGGAAAAAAAGCAAGAATGGTAAACGAAGATGATCTAGTTTTGGATTCAATAATTTGTGTAAATGTAGATATCCAACAAGAAAATCTTCAACAACAAAATTTCCCTAAAATCTATTGTAATAACTAGGAAGATGCAAGAGATGAAATAGATAAAGTATTTTATTTCATTTATGTCTTGTTCATTACTATCAAGTTGAATAAGATATGGAAGTTAAATCATCAATACCCTAAGTTCATGGGAGTACTACCAAACAAAAGGAAGAAGAAGGATGATGTGTTTTTCGTATTATATATGTCACCCTAACAAAGAAGTAAATAGTCAATCATATGACCTTAAATAAGCACTTAATGAGAAGCAACCCATCATTTTCAGTTTTAGTTTATTTCAGTTTATTTCCCTTTTTTATACTATGATCCAAGGAAGAGTAATAACTAGCTCTTAAGAAAGCTCCCCCTTTGGTATTTCTCTTTGTTTTAAATTAATGAGATTGTTTGTTGTTGTTTTTCTTCTAGTTTTTAATTTGCTACCTTACTAGTGCCATCATGAAAAAGAAAAAGAAAAAGTCACCAGAAAAAGAAAAGAATGAAAGAGATTACATTGAAGTTCTCTTGTCGATTGAAGGTTGATAAAGAAAAGGGAAATCGACTAATTGTACTCAATATTCAGACACCTATGCTTGTAAGGTTTGAGCCAAATATTTTCCAGGTTTACTTTTCCTTCTTATGAGAGTATCCATGCATTAGTCATTTTCTAAAATTTGCAATTTTTCTAATTTTGAATCTAGTGGTCTAATAAATACACATCGGGACAGCTGTTTGTGAAAACTATGAGCATTTTTAAAGACAACATGTTTTAATATGATTATATCTGTTGTTTAACCCCTTTGAATCTAGACCATTCTTTCGCCGACATAGTCATATTCTATAGTCATTAACTTGAAAAATTAAATCTTCCCACCTTCTTTGGAGTTAGGTAGAAATTTTTAGTTTCCTAGTTGATGACAAAAAGAATAAGTTTGGGGTTGCTTTTGGAAGTTAGCAACGACTAAGTTTAGGATTGGGGTACTAGAGAAATTAGTTAAAAAGATAAAGAATATAAAGCAAAACAAGAAGTTAAAAATAGCTTCTTCAAAAAAATTGTGAGAAATAGGACCAACAAATGAAATTCTCTAGTACCAAGTGAATTACAAAAGAATGGTATGGAAGGAACTTGATAACATTAGGACAACTAGGTACCTAACTCCAAAGGTTTAAGTCTACTATCATAAATTATCCTATCCTGATATAAGTCACGTTACAACCTATAAAGGACCGCAAAAGTGTGTGTTTAAATATGAATTTAATTAATTAAAAAATTTTCAAATTAATTGTTAAATGCTTGTGTATGTTGATTGAGTGATTACCCTTTCAAATTGAGTGCATCATTGTGAGATGAGAAACGGGTTGAGTATTTGTATGTTATAAGAACTTTTCTGAGAGGATTGGATCGAAGCAGGGAACTGAGTGGTTGATAACATCAGGACAACTAGGTACCTAACTCCAAAGGTTTAAGCCTATTATCGTAAATTATCCTACACTGACATAAGCACTACTACAAAATATACCTTTGGTAACACTAACTTATAACAGTCAGTTAGTTAACTGTGGTAATACCTTATTTTTTGACGCGTTTTGTTTTTTTATATTTACGAAAAGACAATGCATTATGGTCAAACAATTAACCGTGATTATACATCCATTGAATGACAAGGTTCGAATATCCCAACTCCAACAATTTTCTACTTTTTAGCTACAATGAGTGTTGTCCTTATAATATGATATACATATTAAAATTAAGATACATATCACCACGGTTGGTAATGTCAACCATTGTGAGAGACATTGCATTTCATCACAGTTTTTAAGTATGATCATGGTGAAATTATTTACCCATATATAAGTGAATTAACTCTCGCTTCTTGAAAGTGACGTCGTATCTCTCACATCAAAACTCTAGCATACATTTCTCTCTTCTTCTTCATCATTATCTTTTCTATTATACATTATTGCCTCGATCTTGTTCTTCATACATAAAGGTGTTCTTCTTATTCCTTATTATCTCGTTTTTGTGTATGTTATTGTTATGTTTCACATGATTTTCTTCTTGTTCGAGAGTTTAAGTTTTTTTTTTGTTATTGTATGTTGTTGTTGTTGATAAATGTAGATAAGTGTTTATTGACATGATTTTCATATTATTTACTTCGGTTTCACATGTTTTGTTGTTTCTCGTTGTTATTGACAAATCTTTTTCCATATTATCTCTTCTTCGTGTATGTTGTTGTTACGTTGATGTTATTATTATGTATATTAATAAGTATTTGTTGGATTACAATGTCATTCTAGTTTATGTTAGTTATATTGATGTTATTGTTACGTATGTTGATAAATGTATGTATGTTGTTGATATGTATTGTTGTATGTTGTTGATATTGATGTTGGTGTTGTTTTGTGTTGTTTGTTAATAAATGTTTTTTCATGTGTAGCTAGCAAGTGGTTATAGTTCTTTACTTATTAGTGATGTGAGTCGTTGTGTGAATATGAATCTAAGAGAGTTGCGAACTTGTGTTCGCTGTGGAAATATTATACGAGATTTTCATATAATATCCCCATATTGAACACATGTTTTCTACTCTCCCTTCTACTTTATCCTCTTCATAGCTTCCAGGACCGGTTAGTTATCAAGTTCTCCTAATCTATGTTAATTCTTGATGTTTTTGTTGATAAATATTGTTAGTGAGTTTGTTACATCATATTTGATTGCTTGTTTCACTAACCCCTCATTGAACTTGCATTCATTTAAATAGATTTTTGAGATAATAATTAGAAATTTTACATTATTCTTGAAAATCAACTTAGACGATCCAATGTTTATCGAATTGCATGCATCTTATAATTCATGATTTCCTCTTGAGCCTATAGAATTTGATTCAGTGCTACAAATTCTTCAAATCAATGATGATAAATGGATGTCATTCTGAGTCTTTCATACAAAATTTGATGTTTGTAAAATGAACTAGAAAAAAAAGAAGAGGAAATCAAATTTTGTATGAAAGACTTAGAAGACATTCATTCATCATCATTACTTTGATGAATTTGGGAATTAATCAAATTATATGGGTTAATGAGAAAATCATGAATTACAAATGCAATTTGAAAAACATTGGAACGTGTAAGTTATTTTTTAAGAATAAATTAATTTTTCCAATTATTATCTCGAAAATCTATTTGAATGGTCGTACATGGTTAATGAGGGCCAGAGAAAAATAAGCAATCACATATTTTATAATAAACTCTTTCATATACCACCACCGTTGGAACATATAACCGTGGTGAAATCTTATATTTTATACGCTTTAATTTGGTTGCAGTTGGGTATCGAACCCATGACCCTATATTTATGACAACGATTATTTAAGTCAACTGTTGCGATAGGTAGCACGTTACATAGTTTATCACAACGATTGCACACCCGTGGTTGAAAACAGTGAACTTACAACCAAACCCTACTTTACCACGGTTGGTCAGGCGTGATGGTATCCCTTTTCCAACCCTGATGAAAGGGTTTTTTTCGTAGTAGTGACGTCATGTTACAACCTGTAAAAGACCTCAAAAGTGTGTGTTTAAATATGAATTTGATTGATTCGATTAGAAAATTTTCAAATTCATTGTTAAATTATTGGCATGTTGATTGAGTGACGACCCTTTCAAATTGAGTGCATTATTGTGAGATGAGAAACAGGTTAAATATTTGTATGTTAAAAGAACTTTTTTGAGAGGATTGGATCGAAGCAGGGAATCGAAGGGTTGATAAAAAAAATAAAAGTGACAAGAATTGATAAGGGGTAAGCATTTTAAGTCTGATGAAATGATCATTGTAGAGATAGGTTACTTAAGGACAAGCAGCAGTTCATTTTTGGTGTTGTGATGACAGTCGTCATTACGTAATTTATATGAAGAAATTTGGAGGATTTCAGAAGAATATTGACCAAAGGCAAAGCCAAAGCGTGAAGAAATAATCAAAAATCCAAGACAAGCACTTAGTGGAAATTATGGAGAAAAGGGAAGAAAAATGTGTGATTTTTCCATTGGAATTCTCGCACCTACGATGCATCTCATCATGGCGCGATAAGGCTTGTGTCGCGGCACAATACTGAATGTCGCAGATGCGATGGTGCTTTTTCAGTTGACACACTTTTTTCTATTTAAAGGGTTGTTTGGCCATTTTTTCAAGAGTTCGCGAATGCAATGTTTAGCTACTCATTGGAGTCATTGAAGAGAAAATTTTCCATAGATTTTGATGATGAACACTTCTCTACTCATGATATTTGTTATCTTACCAATGAGTAGCTAAGTTTCTCTATATTAGGGATTTTTGAGATGAACCTTATTTTTACTTTGTTGGATCATATGTCTATTTGAGATTTGTTGTGTACTTTTAATGTTATTATCTTATTAAAATTGTTCTTGTGTTTAATGTTTTTTGTCGCTTACGAGCGTATGAATCGATCTAGATAATTACGGATTTCATATTGTTAATCTAATTATCTGAACTAGGCAATTTATTCAACTATGTAATACTTTTAACATTGAATTAGCCTAAAGAATTAGGGAATTACCGTATAAATTAGTGAGTTGCACACCAATGAATTGGGTGCAGTGGTTATGTTAAATCGCAGTGAGATGATAATATAATTGAAACTCAACAAGTACATAGTTCATCAACAGATAAAACCAAGGGAATTTGATAATAAAGTTCTAATCTCCTTCACAATAAATTACTTTATTTCACACGTAATTAGCTTGTTAAATCACAATCCTCGTGAGGACGATCTTTTTATTATTACTTTGACATTATCAGTACATTTTCTGAGAAATCATCAGACATATTTTTGGTTTTATTGTTTTTTATTAGCACAAAAAGTTTTGTAGGATTTTTCTCATGATATTTAATTCTGAAACATCTAATCTAGTTAAATATTCTTTCTCTTATGTGCAAACTCATTTTCAAACGTATGTGAAAGCCATGATATCTGATGATGATCCTGAGTTTACAGTAAAAACATTTTATATGACTCATGAGATACATAATCAGACCTCATGCTCACATGATAAAAAATTTCCAATCATGTTATGTAATTAAAAATCTTTATTATTTTCAACTATAATATCATAGGAAGGGTGACCAAAACGATTATGCCACACATTATAATTGTTTATGGTAGGATTGCAAGAGCTAGGGTAATGCCTAACAAATTCAGTAGTTGGGGTGGAAGGAAAGTTGAGCAAGTATAAGCCAATGTGTAGCTCAGCTACACAAATCTTCTCCAAGGTATGGTTCATGTGTCTAATATAATAAGAGGAGTTAAAATAAATATTGAAGTAAAACGAGTAATAAGTTTGGGTATAGAAATAAGGTTCGTGTAGGATTCAAAAATGTAAAGAACATCCTTCGAATAGAAATCGTTGGTGAATGTTATGGTTCATGAAAATTTATTGCTAATGGTGGCTCCATCTAGAGTGACATACATGGTATGTGGCCCCAATATTTAATATCTAACTATCATTATCGTAATTATTTAAGGAATCCATTAACATAGGAGTATTTGAAGGAGGATTAAATGTTTTGTTATGGTGATGCGTATTATATGATTGTGTAGGTGGTGTATGTTGAAAAAGTGCAAGAAAATAATTTTGGTTATCTATGGTGAAACCAATGTCACTAGCTTAATTGGTTGTGTCTTCAAATTATGTTTGAGGAGAGGCTTCATTAGTGTGTTCAAGAGCAGAGGCTTATGCTAAATTCGTCTTCTTGACATAGGGAGATAGCATATGCTTCTTAAACCATACCTCTATGGTATGACCTGGTATGTGATAGTAGATGCATATTTTGATGCCTCTACCACAACTAAGAGGAAATGTTATTGATGCATAATCAATTGGACAACTTCTATTTGAAGGTTTGGCTAAGTGTGCAATAAGTTTGTCTTCTTCAAGATGAATAGTGTGTTGCCTTTCTTGTTGGATGAGCATGGAGAAAACAGTGTTTATGTGCGAGGATCGGTTCATAAACATTATTTGGGAAAAATGAGAGCATAATGTTTCTTTAAGACTTTGAGGAAGTGAAATACATAATCGCTTGTGGATCTATGTGACGTGCAACTATAACCGTCAGTTGGTTTTAACGATGACAATTGTCAATCAACTTTTAAATATGATAACTCCTTAAGTTAAACGTCTTTTGATGTTGATAGCTTGTTTCATGAGTTCTTTGTGACAATTGTCAAAGGAAGGTTGATATTAATTATCCAGTAATTCACGATGATGACATCTGATCAAGAAGAAGATATCTCAGGTATCACCAATCATATGATTCAAGTTCAAACTTAAGTGATAAGCAATTGCATAATCAAGCACATAAACTTGAAGTCTTAAAGTGATAAAATGTGAAAGCTCGACTGGTCATACGCTAAGCATTTCAGAGTGATCAGTTAAAATTGTAAAAGGACAAGAGTAAGCCTTGAAGTACTAAGGAAATTACGCGTACACACACACACAATCTTTTCAAACCATCTATGATTCTATTAAACTTTTCAAACCTATATAGGAATATATGAAATTGATTAAAAGGTGTTTCTAGTCAACTATTAAAGCAAAATCACTCCCTAAATCAACTAAGGATTTGGTCCAATTGATGAAAGAAAGGAGAGAGACATTTCTAATCGATTATAAAAGTTATTAATTGATTAAATCATATAGGCATTTTAGGGTTTCCGTTTTTTGAAGTGTAATTCTCTAGTATAACATCTTTTATAAAGAATTTGAAGGTTGCAACCTAAACCTGAAAAAAGCTTGGGTGAAGGTTCTTGAGTTAAGCCTGTGTAAAAGCTTTGATTGTTATTGAAGATTTGTGGGTTGATCATGTGTAAAAGCTACAAGTGTTATTGAAGGTCTTTGGGTTGATCCTATAAAAGCTCATATTTAATTTTATTGGGAATTTCAAGAGGAAACTCTTGGGGACATGGTTAGGAAAAGTGTTTAGGATGAACCTGTATACATATCTAGTGCAATTTTTCTACCTCTTCTCTCTTAATTTTCTATTGATTGTTTTCTTTTTACTACATATCTCTCTTCTTTTCCATCTTCTTTCTACCTTTTTTTTTGTTACCTCTCCATTTTTTAAACAAAACTAATATAAACATTTTAAAAACTGAAGTTTTTATAAATTAATCTTGAATATCACAATCCCCTTGTCTCTTGTGCTTGGAAATTGCATGTAGGAAAAGGGAAAAAATTATCAAACTCTTGCCACAACTTTTTGAGATTGGTAAAAAATTGATGTTTTGATATTCTTGTTTAAGGATGTAAATTTTTCTTAGAGGTCAGATATATTGAAGATGTCGCCTTAGTGGTACTAGTCTTGGAGTTCTTGCGAAGTGTCCAAATAACGCTTTCAGAAATTTCTACTTTAACGGAGTTAGTTATCCGCGCCCTAACGAATGTGTTGCAGAGATCCTAAGTAACAGATGATTGATTTGAGCTTTCTATGAGACTTAGGATTCTGTTAATGAACCATGATTTGTTCTTTGATCGAAGACCAATTTTGACAGAGCAAGACCATAAGTGATAGTCGATGTTATTCAAGGACGATAATATGATGGCTAGCTCGGGGTTTTTCGCTAAGGTGCATGAAAAAAGGGGCCGGGCTTATCTTTTTG
The DNA here is from genome assembly GCF_024323335.1 of Lathyrus oleraceus. Taxonomy (NCBI): domain Eukaryota; kingdom Viridiplantae; phylum Streptophyta; class Magnoliopsida; order Fabales; family Fabaceae; genus Lathyrus; species Lathyrus oleraceus. The sequence goes on from NC_066580.1 coordinate 9,078,118, forward strand.
GTAGTTCTGAATAGGCTTTCGATTTTAAATGGTAGTGGTGAGTTGTCATGATGGTAGATCAATTTTTTGATTGTGGTGGTAGATTGGGTGGTTTGCTTTTGATGGAACCATCATCGATAACCATAGCTGGAGAAGATGCAGAGAGAATCAAATCTTTTTTTGCAAAAAGATAATGAAGAAAAAAAAATCTTGATCTCAACATTGAAAAAGCAAAAGAGGTAAGGATGAAATCTAAAGCGTCAATGTTAAACAAACACGTGTAAAATAGAATGAAAAAGTATAAAAAATGTAGCATAATCTATATTCTTGATATCATTTTAACATATGACATTTTGAACTATATCTTTTATATTGAAAAAAAGAGATAAAATAAAATATATATATTATTATTACTTGTGTATTATAAAGATTACCACATTAATATGGGAAAAGATTGACTCCACTAAAATAATAACAGCAAAATCTGAGCCACACATTAAAAAAGTAAAAGTAAAAAAATAAATAAAGATAATAACTTTTAAAGGTCAGGATCTTCATTGCTTCCTCTCCAATGATATTTATACCGGAGACAAACTGTGTCTAGGGATGTCAATGGGGCAGAGAATATGTAGAGGATGCTTCTTCGCCCCCATCCACCCTCAAATATTTTTCTCATCCCCCTCCTCAATCCACACCACGGTGGAATGTTATTTCTCATCCTCATCCCTATCCCCACGGAGAATTAGAGATCAACAGAGATTGAATCATAAAAAAATTCTTTCATTTTCGATCAAAACTATGACACTAGGATTTTGTTGTTATTATTATTATTATTACTATTATTTTAAAAAACATATTTTTTTCATCTTTCTTTATTTAAAAATAAAGATACATTTTGCATCAATAACAATAAAAAATATAAAAACATTTGGAATTATGAAAACATAACCACTAATTTACTAATTGAATGAAAAAGAAGTTATTAATTAAAATGTATTGAGACTGAAGAGTAATTACCATAAATACAATGAAAAAAGAGACTGTGTTGTTGTGATGATGAGAATATAGGAGACGAGGAATGGAGGAGACAAATAGAATTGAGAAAAGAAGAAGAGAATGCGGTGTGTGTGTGATGTATGTAATTGTTGCATTTTTTTAGGGTTCGATAGTTAAATAATACATTATACAATGAAATAAAAAAAATTAACTAATAAGTCTTCATTTCCTAATATATTAATTATTTTTTATAAAAAAACATGAAAAATTATATAATTATATATTATATTATATATAAAAGTTAAATAATATGGTCGGAATCGGAGAATCTGCGGGGCAAAGGATACTTCCCAGATTCCTGCTCCGAAGTGTAATTCGGAGAACTTTTTCCTCCATCTCCGTTTTTTGAGAGAAAAATCTCCGACTTTGAAATTTCGAATAGATAATCTCCAGCGAGATCCCATTAACAGATACAAATTGACATCTCTAAGAATGTCTCGTTTATATATAATTTATATATATGCGTAATATTCGTTTTAGAGAGAAATTGTCTTATCAACTAGAGAAAGTTCCTGTTGGTGCAAAGGTAGAATGAAAGATGAATATTCTATTCAGAGAATGACGGCTACAAACATGATAAAAGTTACAATGATTGTCACCCTATTTATAAGCTAAAACTAGGGTTACTAGAATAGGATAAAATACTAAAATACCCTCTAACAAACTTAGGGGCTAAGAAAATAATATAATTAATAAATATGAATTACTTCTAATACCATCCCTTAATTCATATTCCATCAAAGCTTGTAACACCAATTCCATCCCTTAATCTGAGGAATTGATCAGTCTTGATAGCTTTCGTCAGAACATCTGCCAACTGTTTCTGAGTGCTGCAGTGTACAACTTCTAACACTCCCCTCTGAACTTGATGTCTCAGAAAATGATACTTGGTCTCAATGTGCTTGCTTCTCCCATGCAACACTGGGTTTCTGGCAAGATTGATTGCAGACTTGTTGTCAATCATCAGTTTCAGAGGTTTGTTTACTTTAATCTTCAGATCCTGCAATAGATTCAGAATCCACACAGCTTGGCATGCAGTAATAGCACCTGCAATGTATTCAGCTTCACAAGTTGACAACGCCACAACAGGTTGCTTCTTGGAACACCAAGAAATGGGACCTCCCAGAAATTTGAATAAGTACCCAGACGTACTTCTTCTGTCAACTCTGTCTCCACACCAATCAGAATCTGAATAACTCAGAAGTTCTGACTCATCCTTTCTTCCAGAAGGAAATAATACTCCATACTTCAGAGTTCCCTTGATATACCTCAGAATCCTGACAGCAGCTTGGTAATGGGACCACTTAGGTTTACTCATGAACCTACTAACCATCCCAACTGAATAGCAAATATCAGGTCTGGTATTGCACAAATACCTCAGAGAACCAACCAACTGTTTGAAGGTTGTAGCGTCCACATCCTTTCCATCAGAGTCAGAATCCAGTTTCTGATTTGTATCAGAAGGTGTGACAGCAATCTTACAATTCTTCAGATCAAATCTCTTCAGAAGTTCTAATTCATACTTGAGCTGATGCAAAATAATACCTTTCTCAGAGTATCTGAATTCCATCCCTAGAAAGTATGTCATTTTGCCTAGATCAGTCATTTCGAATTCATTCATCAGAACTTTCTTGAACTTGGCTATCTCCTGTTCAGAACTTCCAGTCAGCAGTATATCATCAACATATAAACATACCAGAGTCATATTTCCTTCAGAAGTATGCTGAACATAGACACCGTACTCCATCTCACATTTCTGAAAGCCTTGCTTCTTGAAAAATGAATCAATCTTCTGATTCCAAGCTCTGGGCGCTTGTTTCAATCCATATAGAGCTTTGTATAATCTGTACACCATCCCTTCCTGATTCTTTTTCACAAATCCAGGAGGTTGTGACACGTAAACTTCTTCTTCTAATGGACCGTTCAGAAATGCAGATTTTACATCTAAATGCATCAGAGGCCAATTCCTGTTAGCAGCTATTGCAATCACCATTCTGATTGTTTCATGTCTTGCTACAGGTGCAAACACTTCAGAGTAATCCAGCCCAGGTTTCTGTAGAAATCCTCTGGCTACCAACCTTGCTTTATGTTTGCCAATTGAACCATCTGGCTTTAACTTCTGCTTGAAAACCCATCTGACGCTGATGGCTTTCTTGTCTTTTGGAAGTTCTGTCAGCTTCCAAGTCTTGTTTCTCTCTATAGCATCAAGTTCTTCTTTCATGGCCTTCAGCCAGAGCTTCTGCTTAAGAGCCTCTTCTGTACTTATGGGTTCAGAGTCTACTAACATGGCACACTGAATAACTTCTCCTTCAGAATCTACTTCAGTGTCTTGCAACATGTCAAATTCTGCATATCTTCTGGGGATGTTTCTGATTCTTTGTGGTCTCTGAACTTGTTCAGAGTCTTGAGCTTCAGAGTTTCTAGCTTCAGATGGTTGACTTCCTCCAGAGCTTTGACCATCTTTAGGGGCTGACATATTTCCAGAGTCTGAATTGCCACCAGAATCTGGATTACCATCAGAGTCTGGATCATCAGAGTCACCTTCATCTTCTGAGTTTTCTCCAGAGTCAGAATCACTATCAGAATCAGAATCAATGTCAGAGTTTACTCCAACTTCAGAAATTCTTAACTCTGACCTTTCTTCAGAAATTCTAACATCAGAATCAGATTGAGACTTATCCCAATTCCAAACATCTGATTCCTTCACAATCACATCTCTGCTGAATTCAATTTTATTGGTTTCTGGACAATAGAGCTTGTATGCACCTGTACTGTGGTACCCTATCAGAATCATCACTTTGCTTCTATCATTCAGCTTCTGTCTTCTGGCTTCTGGAACATGTTTATAGCAAACAGAACCAAACACCTTCAGATGACTAACACTTTGCTTATCTCCAGTCCACTTCTGTTTTGGAACTATTTCCTTCAACTTCTTCGTAGGACATCGGTTGAGTACATACGTTTGTATACGTGCGTTTTCGACGCCATGAGATTTGGTGTAAGAAATGATGTTTTCGACAAATGATGACATGGGTTAAAACGATTTGATTAGTATGGTTCGACACTTCGACCAGAAGGAGGTTTCGTCATTTCGACAAAGATGTTTGCACCTAGGAAAAGCACTTTCGACAAGACACGGAAGACATTGCAGTATGTTGATAATTCGACAAAAGCCTGAAGGAAGACGTCACTTCGACTTAAAGTAAATTTGAATTTAAAAGGTTGTGACGTTTGGCAGAAGACGCGTGGAAGCATCTGGCGAAAGGAGGAGAGCCATGTGTCATAGTTTTAGGATTTAGTCGTTAATGACAGTTGTGTTATTTGTGTATATATAGGGTAGTTATTATCTAGAAAAATGTGTGAAGAATTACTATATACAAAATTCCTGAAAACACTCAAAGTACCCGTGTGAGAGAAAAGAGTCATATTTGGAAAATGTATGTGTAAACAAACACCAATTCCTTCAAAGTTTATTTTATAAAGTTTAAGTCTTTACAAATCTCTTTTATGCTTTCCAGTCATTTATCTTTCTGCACTTTATACCTTTCGACACTTTACATTTCATCAGTTAATTTCTGCCATTTACGCTATCTTGTTAAATTTACATCTACTTAACATCTTAATCAACATATTTCGACGTAAAACACTTAGAGAACAGAAATGAAAGATATGAAAGTGATTTTAGATATCTTCGAGACCATCTAGATTTGCACATGTCCTAGGATTTGTGTGGTTGATCCTGCAAGTGACCCAATTCTACACGTTTTGGTAAACCAGAGGTTGTTCGCCAAATTTCACAGCGAACAAATTGGCACGCCCAGTGGGACGGTGCAAAAATTTAGAAAGTTAGATAATCGATAGTCAAAATCTGTTCTTCATTTGTATGAGACTGAGAAGCGGTAAATTAGCCGTATCCGAAGTAGAATTACCTAAAAGAACAAGAGTAAGGAGAATGGCGAACCAGCCAAATAACCCTAACGAATCCATCCCAGTATCTAACCCTGTCCCTTCGACAGAAGGCAATATAGGTTCGGTCCCTGTGTCAGAGGCTGTACTTTCGTCAGCAGGGTCAATACCAGCGGTTTCGATGTCACAAAACGCGCCTAGTTCGTCCTTCAGGGCACAACAAATGCCCATTGGGACACCCCCCCCTGTGGGAAACACTTCTAGGCCTTTTGTAACGAATTTCACCATGCCTCCGCCTGGTAGGGAACAACCCTTCGGAATGCCAACTTCGATGATGGCAAATTTACATAACTCCCCGTTAATATATTCAGACTCAATGGCCAACGTGTCTTCACCCTTACAAGGGTCAGGATATGGTGGAAACGTGAGTAGATTGAATCAACAACCACTCTACGTGCCGCCGATAACAAATAATTCGGCGCAAGTGATTAGACAGCAGATGGACGAGAGTAATCACGATATGGTCCAAATGTTGACGCAACAAATGGGAGCGGTGTTTAATCCACTGATACAGAACACCACTCAAACAAACCAAGTATTGGCAGCGCAAATGACGCGCATTGCTGATTTCTTTGGAGTCCCTCAAACTCGACACAGAGAGCAAGTGGTTCATAACCCAGCGGTAGCAGTCCAGGAAGAGCCTACGATAAACCAGATACCGTTAGACAATCCTCAAACGAACGTCAGAAACCAAGAGGATGTAGTCGAACAGCCCCGTGTCGAAATCCCCATTCCACAAGAGCCTAGAAGGATAATAATCCAGAGAGGCCAGGACGCGGATGCTGTATTGCAACAACGGATACGGTATAATAATCCGCCTGTCGAAAACAACTTGGCAGCCATGGTCGAAACGATAATGGCACAAAACGGGATGAACATGGGTTTACAAAGGCCTAGTTACGCATCCCCACTATCAGAGTACATTCTGCAAGAAGAACTGCCACCAAGGTGGAAAGTCCCTAAGTTCACAAAGTTTTCAGGGGACACTAGTGAGTCCACTATAGAACATGTGGCACGTTATCTGATCGAGGCAGGGGAGATAGCCCGTAACGAAAATTTGAAAATAAAATATTTCCCTAGTTCCTTAACAAAAAATGCGTTTACTTGGTTTACATCCTTGCCTGCAAACTCAATATACACGTGGACCCAATTAGAAAGGCTGTTCCATGAACAATTCTACATGGGACAAACGAAAATAAGCCTGAAAGAATTGGCCAGTGTCAAGAGAAAACACTCCGAACCAATAGATGATTATTTAAATAGGTTCAGGTTGCTAAAGGCTAGATGTTTCACCCCAGTGCCAGAACATGAGTTGGTCGAAATGGCCGCAGGGGGACTAGATTATTCCATAAGGAAGAAACTAGATACCCAGTATCTGAGGGATATGGCACAATTAGCGGATAGAGTGAGACAGGTCGAAAGATTAAGGGACGAAAAATTCAGGGCAAATAAGAATAAAAAAGAGAGGGTAGCCTACGTAGGGGTTCGCCAAGATGATGAGTTCGACGAAGACGGACCAAGTAGCTTCGACGAACAAGAAATCGACCTAGCCGAACTAAAACAAGGCCCACCTTATTCGTGTAAAGTACTAACGCCGTCGAACGGAAACCCAGTCGAAGCGAACGATAAGTTCCCCAAAAGGACTTATACGTTCGACATTACTAAATGTGACGAAATCTTTGATCTGTTGGTTAAAGATGGTCAATTAATAAAACCACCAGGCGCTAAAGAACCGCCTGTGGAACAACAGAAAAAGAGAGGTTTTTGTAAATACCATAATTTTCTGGGCCATAAGACGTCTCGTTGTTTCCTTTTCAGGGATCTCGTGCAAAATGCAATCCGCGATGGAAGGCTCAAGTTTGGTGACAAACCAAAACAACAAATGAAGATCGACTCGAATCCTATGCAAGCAGTCGAAGCCCACTACGCTGAACCATCCGTCGTAAACATGGTGGAGGCCAAAGTTGCTCCTGATGGCAATTTGGAAATGGTGGAAGCCCCTGAAAGCTTCGACGCAAATGTCAACATGGTCGAGATTGCTGATGATCTTGCAAGCCAGAGAGAAATAGGAACTACTGAAGGTTTCGACAAGAAGGATGGTGACAATGCTGTCGAGAATGTGAAGTTTCGACAAGAGGGGAATTGGGACCGCTTGGGACAGCCAAGTGGAAAATATGATTATCTTGTGAAGTACAACGCGCCGGCAAGTTCTCAGATCAACATCAACACAATCCAACCAAGTGGTTGGGGGGAGGCTTCTTCAGAAGACAATGAGGAAATAGTCGACGCAATTGAGCATTCCCCTAATATGAAGGAAAAGGTTACTGAAGACCTTACGATCGAAAACAAGGCTGCTGAAGGCCTTGGTTCTGACGAAACGAAGGATGGTGATATCGCCAACTGTGTCAACACTATGGGGCCTTTCAGTAAAGAAGTCACAAAAATCAAAGCGGAAGCCGCTGACGGTCCTTCGAAGCCCGTGATCAGTGGGATTCTGCGTAGGACAATGGAAGACCCCAGAAAGAATTGGAACAAATGCTGTTGCAAACATGGTCCCAGGACCATATCTTGGTGCTGCTGCCCAGAGAAAAAGTTCGACCAGACACCAAAAGACGTCGAAGGCGAAGAAGAGAGGCTCATCAGGAAGATGAACGAATTGAGCATCGCCGACGAACGAAATGTTGGGGTCAATATGGTAGAAATATCTCAGAAGGACCAGGTCGAAGAGGGCGAAAATCGCCGTCAGAAAGAATACCAAAGGTTGGCGTACCCTAGAGAGGAGGAAAACTTAATGGAATTCATCAAGAGATGCCAAAGGATGAAAACCGAAGTAATGTTGTGCCCACGCTGCAGCGCAGTCTTCGACAGGAAGGCAGCAACCAACCTGGAAGCGGTGGATAAGACCAAAAGGAAAGAAAGTTGGGGAACAGTAAGATACGACCCAAGGAGAAGTAATCCCCACCAATGGAGGCACGGAGAGAGACGCCAGAACACCTATAAACCATCTGACAAGGCCACAGACGACAAATGGGTTCAACCCATTGGGGACGCCCAGGGGCAGAAGAAATGGGGAAAGTTCGAGGTTCAGAGAGGTGCGTCGATGGAGGGCAAGAAGGAAATGGAAAAACACAAGCCACGACCATACCCATCAGAGAATTACAAAGGCAAAAATCCCATGTCCAGGTCCCAATGGAGGAGGTTCCAAAGGCAAAAGAGGGCAGAAACGGAGATGGCGAAAAGGAACATGAATGGTCCAAACGAAGCGGAATCTAGCAACAATCGTCAGACAAGGAGCAGGAAAGAGACTCCCCTCCAGATCAATCCTAGCAGAGTTGTCGAATCAGTGGCGTCGAAAGGGAAGATGCAGGAAGATGATGAAGTAACCGACAGTTTTAACTCTGACTCAGAGGCATCCTTCAACGTGATTTGCAACGTTGTCTCTGTTCTCCCTAGAGACTACGATAGGGTCATGGAAATTGAGGATGAAGGAGACGAAATGGAGGAAGAAACAATGGCACACAAGCCCGTCTGCTACTATGTGATGAACAACGGATGCGTCGAAGAGCAGAACGCTTTTTTCGAAAGACCAGACGACTCCATGAAAGCGCATTTGAAACCTCTGTTTATAAAAGGAAAGGTGGAAAATGTCGGCGTGAATAAGATACTGGTGGACGGGGGAGCGGCAGTGAATTTGATGCCCCACTACATGCTGAAGAAGATTGGAAAAGACGATTCGGACGCGAAGCCCCACAACATGGTGCTGTCGAATTATGAAGGGAAGATAGGAACAACTATGGGAGTCATCCAAGTGAACTTAACTGTAGGAACCATAACAAGACCTACGATGTTCATAGTCATCGCTTCGAAGGCCAACTACAACCTGCTGCTTGGTAGGGAATGGATTCACGGCGTAGGAGCGGTACCCTCTTCAATGCACCAACGGATAGCCATATGGAGGCCAGATGGAATCGTCGAAAACATCGAGGCTGACCAAAGCTACTTCATGACCGAAGTAAACACTGTCACCAGCCAGAGCTTCGACAAAAACCTGGCTCATATACCTCCCTGCAGCCCGGCAGAATTCGACTTGAAGACGACAGACAATGCCTATTGCTCCATGTACCTGCATCCAACGCATGGATTCCAGTGGGATAAAGAAGTGATTGGCGAAACTTACATGTGGGGAACCACTCATATAGCGCCGACGGGATGGGGTAGTGAATTTGACGATGACGAGTGAACAATCAGCGATCGAAAAGATTACGGCTTACATAGCCGAAAACAAACTAAAAGAGGCCCTTGAGGCTGAAGTAAAAAATATGGCTGTCGAAGCCAACCAAGAGAACTCCAACAAACAATGTCCTCAAGAAGACGTTGCGGAAGATCATGTCACCAACCAAATGGGCGGATGGCAACATAACAAAGCTTGACGCCATCTACGACGACGAACCTCTGGGGTTCGAAAAAGATCCAGTGTCAACAAACGAGAAGATGGTGGCGCAGGATCCTCTAGAAGAAATAAACTTAGGAGTGGGGGCAGAACAGAGACCAACGTACATAAGTGCAAAAATGGACCCCCAGTTCAAGGTCGAAATAGTCCAGTTGCTGAAAGAATTCAAAGATTGCTTTGCATGGGATTATGACGAAATGCCTGGTCTCGATAGAAATCTGGTCGAAATGCAGTTGCCAATAATGGAAGGGAAGAAGCCAGTAAAGCAGACTCCGAGACGCTTCGCACCAGAAATCCTGTCGAAGATAAAAGAAGAGGTCGAAAGACTTCTAAGATGCAAGTTCATCCGCACAACCAGGTATGTCGAATGGATTGCAAATATCGTTCCAGTAATTAAGAAAAATGGCAAACTTAGGGTATGTATTGATTTTCGAGACTTAAACTCGGCTACCCCAAAGGATGAATATCCTATGCCAGTGGCAGAAATGCTCATAGATTCTGCAGCCGGCCATGAGTACTTAAGTATGCTAGACGGATACTCTGGCTATAACCAAATTTTTATCGCTGAAGAAGACGTTCCTAAAACGGCTTTCCGTTGTCCTGGAGCCATAGGAACGTATGAATGGGTAGTAATGCCTTTTGGTCTGAAGAACGCTGGAGCGACTTACCAACGTGCCATGAATTCCATCTTTCATGATTTCATCGAAACTTTCATGCAAGTGTATATTGACGACATCGTGATTAAGTCTGTTTCGGGAAAAAATCATATAGATCATCTTCGACAATCCTTTGAAAGGATGAGGAAGTTTGGTTTGAAAATGAACCCACTTAAATGTGCCTTTGGTGTGCAGGCGGGGGATTTCTTAGGCTTTGTGGTCCATAAGAAGGGGATCGAAATAAACGAGAATAAAGCCAAGGCCATAATGGAAGCGAAAGCGCCATCAACCAAAAAGGGGTTGCAGTCTCTGCTAGGGAAAATCAACTTTCTCAGAAGATTCATCTCCAACCTCAGTGGGAAGACACAAGCTTTCTCTCCTCTACTTCGACTAAAGAAAGAAGACTTCGCATGGGGGCAAGAACAGCAAGCGGCTTTCGACAAAATCAAGGAGTACCTGGCTAATCCCCCAATCCTGATGTCTCCTTGCAGAAAAAGAAATATGAGATTGTACATTTCGGCATCAGACAAAACATTAGGAAGTATGTTGTGTCAAGAAGATGAGAATGGCGTCGAAAGGGCCATTTATTATCTCAGTAGAGTCCTGAACGATGCCGAAACTAGATATAGCATTATAGAAAAGTTATGCCTGTGTGTATATTTCTCTTGTATTAAACTAAAGCATTATATAAAACCTGTCGATGTATATATTTCTTCCCATTTCGACGTAATAAAGTATATGTTATCTAAATCTATTTTACATAGTCGAATTGGAAAGTGGGCTTTAGCTCTAACAGAATACTCCTTGAAATATCTGCCTTTAAAAGCAGTGAAAGGACAAGTGGTCGCTGATTTCATAGCAGACCACTCTATAAACGAAGACGTAGAATACGTCGAACTGGAACCTTGGAAATTGTACTTCGACGGTTCCAGTCATAAAAACGGAACGGGCGTTGGGATGTTGATTATTTCTCCTGAAAAAATTCCAACAAAATTCAAGTACAAAGTTGAAAGTCTGTGTTCAAACAATGAAGCAGAATACGAAGCTTTGATCGCCGGACTTGAAATCTTGTTGAAATTGGGGGCAACAAGAGTCGAAATAATGGGTGACTCCGAACTGGTAATAAAATAGTTGACAAAAGAGTATAAGTGCGTGAAAGAAAATTTGATCATGTACTTCGTAATAGCCAATAGACTTCTCAAGGCGTTCGACAATGTCGTCTTCAGACACATCCCCAGGTTGGAGAATCAAGAAGCGAATGATCTTGCTCAACTAGCGTCCGGATACAAAGTGTCGAAGGAAAAGTTAGAAGAAGCCATCGAAGTCAGAAGAAGAGTCGTATCCACTAGGTTATCCCCATCAGATCTAGAGTCAATAAGATTAGGATACGGTGACGAAGAAAACTTCGAGATATTCAACATAGATGATTCAGGAATAACAGACTGGAGAAAGCCTGTCAAAGATTATCTACAAGACCCAAATCAGAAAGCAGAAAGAAAGGTAAAATACAGAGCTTTGAGTTACGTACTTTTGGGAAATGAATTGTTCAAAAAGACTGCAGAAGGAGTTTTGTTGAAATGCCTGAGTGAGGATGAAGCCTACATAGCCTTGTCAAATGTACACAGTGGAGCGTGTGGCGCGCACCAAGCAGGTCACAAAATGAAGTGGCTTTTATTTCGACAAGGGATGTATTGGCCAACAATGCTGAAAGATTGTGTCGAATTCGCAAAAGGTTGTCAGGAATGTCAAGTACATGCAGGCATACCTCATGTCCCTGCGAGTGAGTTGCACTCAATTATAAAACCTTGGCCATTCAGAGGATGGGCGTTGGACTTGATCGGGGAGATTCGACCAGCTTCCTCAAAAGGGCAAAGGTACATTTTGGTTGGGATAGATTATTTCACAAAATGGACCGAAGCCATACCATTGGTGAATGTGGATCAAGAAGCAGTCATAGACTTCATCCAAAAATACATAATTTACAGATTTGGGATACCTGAGACAATAACAACAGATCAAGGATCTGTGTTCACTGGTAAAAACATGCAGAAGTTTGCACAAGAAACAGGTTTTAAGCTCCTTACTTCGACACCTTACTACGCTCAAGCAAATGGGCAGGTTGAAGCAGCCAACAAGGTAGTGATAAACTTGATTAAGAAGCATGTGGGAAAAAAGCCTAGAAATTGGCATAAAACTTTGGATCAAGCCTTGTGGGCTTGTCGAACGTCCCCCAAAGAGGCAACGAATTCGACCCCATTCAAGTTGACTTACGGACATGATGCAGTTTTGCCAGTCGAAATATATCTGCAGTCAGTTAGAGTGCAAAGGCATCATGAAATCCCATCAGATACATATTGGAGCATGATGATGGACGAACTAGTTGACTTAGACGAAGAAAGGTTGCGCGCGCTAGACCTAATAAGAAGACAAAAGAGGAGAGTCGAAAGATTTTACAACAAGAAAGTAAGATCCAAGACCTTCTTAATAGGTGATCTTGTGTGGAAAGTAATCCTTCCTATGGATCGAAAAGATAAATTAATGGGAAAATGGTCTCCTAAATGGGAAGGACCTTTCCAGGTTTTGAGAACATTCTCAAACGGCGCATATGAAATAGAAGAAATAGAGAAGGATAAGAGAATCCTAAGAATAAATGGCAAGTATTTGAAAAAATATAAGCCTACATTGCAGGAAATAAAAATAGTAACAGAATAAGTGCAAACATAATTGTGATAAGATGGGCCAAATAAAAATGGCATTCAAAAGTTATTACAAAGAAAGCCTCACAGGGCTGAGAGTTGCTAAAATAAATTCGACTAAAAATTTAAATTGGCAAAAGTATCCTTCAAAGTGGCAAACTTCTGCCTCTGGAGTTGGAGTCGATGATCACAAAGACTTTTGTGAGTAGAGAGAGTCTCAATCTCTTGACTAAGTTGATGGGCTTTCTCTGCATGTCGAATACCCACCCTCAATTCTTCGTCAATCTCGCTCTGTTCGGGTTGCTGAATGGATGCCTTACGTTTCTCCTCTTGAGAGATTTTTTCTTGAAGTGCTGCTATCTGTGTTTTCCATTTTTGAATATTGTCATTGCAAGCAGCAACTTCTTCGACGTACGTTTCAGAAAGCTTTTGCAATTTTGAAACTTTGTCAGTCGAAGTCGAAACGGCATCCCATTCAGCGGTTTGAGTTTCAGACTTGGAGGAGATTTGAGCGGTAAGATCCCTTTGACGATGGAGATCCGCAGTGGCCAAATCAATAAGAGTCATCAACTCCATCACAAAACTTCCAATCTCAACAGAAGTTTCCAAAACATTCACTTGCTTCAAGAGTTTCTTAAGACTAATTTGAGCAAGGGAATTCTCTTCCAAGACTTTAAACAAATCGACATCAAGGATTTTCTTTTTGATCTTGGTCAGGAGGCTGCCAAGCGATGGTGCTTCAGAAGTTGCCCCAGAAGCGGTCGAACTACTCTGAGAAGAATCCTGGAAATTGAAACGGGTGCTAAGCATGGCTTTCAGATACTCCAAAGGTCTTTGCACTTTGAGATTTTCAAGCTCCTCGCGAGAGAAACTGGTCGAACCAGTTGATTTGCTACTCCCTTGGACCCGGTCAGGAACAGGTGGAGTGTTTCGCGTCGAAGTATGTTCGACCTCTGTTCGTTTCGACTGATTGTCCCCATCTCTGACAGCTTCATCTTTAGGAGTATCCTCGACCACAACCTCCATTTCAATATCATCACCCTGAGGTGCAGCATGTAATCCTGGATGAGGAGGAGATTCATCTTCAGAGGCTTCACCCACAGTGGTGTCGAACTCTCCTACGGTTTGCATATCATGGTCACTTGTGGAGACATCTGCCTCTGGGGCTATTTCCTCCAGAATTTTCTCAGGCGTTTTTTCGACAACCACCTGTTCCTGAAAATAAATTCTAAGATTTAGAAGGAAAGATGTAGGAAAGGTAAAACATACGCTGTCGAAATAAAAATTACCTCAGGAATTTCAGTATTAAAACTGGACTTCCCACTCCCCATATCTTTCGACTGAGGCTTGGCAGGAGAAGCACTGGCAGGATCCTTCCTGGTTGGGTTAGCAATGGACCTTTGGGAAGAGACCTTCATGAGTTTCTTTTTCTTCTGAGGGGGAGGGATTAACTCTGGAGATTCATCACCAGACTCTTCATTAGGGACTCTATCCTCTTCTTTCTCCTCTTCATTCTTTTTCTTTTGGATTGTTGGGGGTTTTCGACTTACCTAGTCATACAGGCCAAAGCCAGTTAGTTCCAAATAATGGGAGGAAAATAATAAGAAGAGAAAAAGTTTTGCACCTTTGTCGAAGGCTTTTTAGCAGTACTGGGCGACGCTTCGACAACAGCTTTCTTAACAGGGATCTTCACGGCTAAGGAAAGAAATAAAATTCAGAAACAAATATAAGAGATACATGATAAGACAGTTAGAACAACAGAAAGAAAAATCATATTTTTTCTGTGAACACCTTCAAGAATGGTATCTTCCACGCGAACGTGTTCTATTCCAATATGAAGGTGTCCTGGATATTCGCCCAGATGATACTTAGTCGGAACCACACGCTCAGCAGGTTTTTGATACTTTTGACGAAGAATTTTCATAAAATCCCCACAAAGGAACCAGTCTGGAAGTGGAAAACCAAACGCCACCCCAAAGTCAGCAGTTGGCAAGGGAGGAAACTTTGGTGGATGACAATTGAAAGCAAGGTCATAGCGCGCCTCTGGTGAAAGATTGGAAGGCAATGACAGTTTTTTAAACTTCTCTGTCAATTTGCGTTTTAATTCAGCCGCTGCTTCACATATGGTTCGACTAAGATCATCAGGTCTATACGCAGTTTCAAAATACTTTTGAAATTTCTGTATTTCCTTAATATGTCGTTGAATACCTTTTTTGGTCCGATCCTGCACAAAAGCGAAAGCATTTGTCAAATGCGTGGCAAAAGCAGCTACGTCAAAAAATTTGTTGGAATAATAATCCTTCCACCATTCATCAAACTCAGGAGTGCATAAGAATGATGGTCGAAAAATAACTGGTCGAATGTCGAGAGAAGCATCAGCTAGTTTCTTCAACAGTTCTTTGCCTTCGTCTTCAGTGTGAAGGGAGTTATAAAAAATGATGGACCCCTTTTTGGGGAATATAGGTTGAGGTTTGATTTGGATTAGACCAAACTGTCTAGAAACGAGGTTGGGTTGATAAACTATCAAAGCAACCTGATTTTTTGTGGTGTTACGATAAGAAAAAAGGAGCCTAGGGGTCAAGAATGATTCCCAAACATTCAGAAATGTATTTTCATCCTTTTGCATCTCCAGAGGCAGTTGTTGGGTAAACCACTTAGGTCCAATCTTTCTATCAGCAAAAGGTGCCATGGTCGAAGTAAATTGATACCTTTTAGCAAACATCATAACATAGCTTTTAAAAGCTTGTCGAAGGCTGATTCCTTCGTCAGTTGGCGTTAGTAGCACTAATCTTGGCCATTCGACAGTCCTATCGCTTACTTCTTCTTCATCTATTTCTGGTGCTACAGGCAGATTGGCTTCAAAGGTGGCATTGAGCCATAGTTGCAAGAGCCAAAAAGGTCCTGACAAGTTGATTTTCCCTTGGGTTTTGGTGTTCTTTAAGAAATGTACGCTCTCGCTCAAAGATTCATAGAGATTCGCCAGAATCATTTCGCTCAAACATAGTTTCGTGCCTGCATGAAGCTGATTGGCTATGGTGATAAATCTCTTAGCAACTTGAAGAGAGCGAGAACAGAACACATATTTGGACAGCCATAATGTCAAAAAGGCTATATGTTCGACATCTAAAACTTCAGTGGTACTCTTATCATGGTAATGGGACATAAATAAGGAGTAGGGTGCAAGGCTAGCCTCGAAGGCAATGGTATCTTCACTTAAGACAGTAGGGTCGAAATCTATACCATTGGGGTGAAGACCAACAATGGCTGCTGCGTCGAAAAGAGTAGGCGTAACCATCCCACAAGGGAGGTGAAAGGTGTTGTAAGTACTATCCCAAAAGTAGAGAGAAGCCAAAAGCATATTTGGACAGATATTGGGTCCTACTCTTGACAACTGGATAAGGTCGAAAATGCCTACTTCTTTCCAAAAAGACCCTTTAACTTTTTCGATTTTATCTAACCAAGATATGTAGTCACAAGGATCTTTCGACCATGGGCAGGTTCTAAATATCCTGGGAAAATTCAAATAGGCTAAGTCCAACTCTCCAACATCTGTCGAACTTGATGAATCTTTCTGTTCTACAACTTTCTCTTTAGGCTGAGGTTTTCTTCCAGCGCCTATGGGTTTTGTGTGAAAGTAAGATGGAAAAAACTCTCTTAAACGCTCTGGTTTAATCTCTGGGTTTGGAAGGGGACCTAACATAGCGTGATAATTTCCAGAAATAAGAACAGGGATTAGTACCTGAGATTTATAAATGCAGTCTTTTTCCTTTTCGTTTGGAGGTTCCGGAACATACTGTTGATTTCCAATGGTCATTGGCCCTTTTAAATCATGCGCCGGAGGAAAAGATGAGTCTTGTTTCTTCTTGGAGTGTTTACTGCTTGAGGGTTTTTGAGGCGCCATTGCTGAAACAACTGAAGAAGATTTCTCAGAAAATGTGAAAAGCTTGAGAAATGGGTATGAAATAAGGAAATCTGAAACGTGAAAGGGTTTAAAGAAAAGGTTTATGGGTATTTATAGGAAGAAGATGTTGAAAAGTTTTAGATGGTAATGGTGTTAGTGGGACACGTGGCCATCTCTGATGGGAATAATGAAGAGTTGGAAGTTGAAAAGAAACCATGACGTGAGGAAATGATGGAAGTGAATTCTGAACGTGGGCTAGACGTGACATTTTGGAGAAAGTGTAATGATGAATCTGCATTGGAAATTGAGATTATCAGAATTACATTTAATGAGGTTTAAGTGACATGGCATCAAAACGCTGATTGACAACAAATGACTGTTTCTCCCAGAACGAACAGTCGAAACGTCTTTGCTGGGGGGCAATTTGTATACGTGCGTTTTCGACGCCATGAGATTTGGTGTAAGAAATGATGTTTTCGACAAATGATGACATGGGTTAAAACGATTTGATTAGTATGGTTCGACACTTCGACCAGAAGGAGGTTTCGTCATTTCGACAAAGATGTTTGCACCTAGGAAAAGCACTTTCGACAAGACACGGAAGACATTGCAGTATGTTGATAATTCGACAAAAGCCTGAAGGAAGACGTCACTTCGACTTAAAGTAAATTTGAATTTAAAAGGTTGTGACGTTTGGCAGAAGACGCGTGGAAGCATCTGGCGAAAGGAGGAGAGCCATGTGTCATAGTTTTAGGATTTAGTCGTTAATGACAGTTGTGTTATTTGTGTATATATAGGGTAGTTATTATCTAGAAAAGTGTGTGAAGAATTACTATATACAAAATTCCTGAAAACACTCAAAGTACCCGTGTGAGAGAAAAGAGTCATATTTGGAAAATGTATGTGTAAACAAACACCAATTCCTTCAAAGTTTATTTTATAAAGTTTAAGTCTTTACAAATCTCTTTTATGCTTTCCAGTCATTTATCTTTCTGCACTTTATACCTTTCGACACTTTACATTTCATCAGTTAATTTCTGCCATTTACGCTATCTTGTTAAATTTACATCTACTTAACATCTTAATCAACATATTTCGACGTAAAACACTTAGAGAACAGAAATGAAAGATATGAAAGTGATTTTAGATATCTTCGAGACCATCTAGATTTGCACATGTCCTAGGATTTGTGTGGTTGATCCTGCAAGTGACCCAATTCTACACGTTTTGGTAAACCAGAGGTTGTTCGCCAAATTTCACAGCGAACAACGTTGCAGTGGCAACAGCTTCTCCCCAGAGCTTCTGAGGAAGCTTCTTCTCCTTTAGCATGCTTCTCACCATATCAAGCAAAGTGTGGTTTCTTCTTTCATCAAGACCATTGTGTTGAGGGGTATAAGGAGCAGTAACCTCATGCTCAATTCCATTCTCCTCACAGAACTTCTGGAACTCTTTGGAGTTATACTCACCTCCACCGTCAGTTCTAAGAATCTTCAACTTCTGACCACTCTGATTCTCAGCCTTCATTCTGAACTTCTTGAATTCATCAAACACCTCGTGTTTAAACTTAATAAGGGATACCCATGTCATTCTTGTGAATTCATCAACAAATAACACAAAGTATTTATTCCCTCCAATCGATGCTACTGGAAATGGACCACACACATCAGAATGTACAACTCCCAAGGCATGTTTTGCTCTTGGAGCAGTTTCTGACGCAAATGGCAATCGTGGTTGTTTTCCTTCCATGCAAACTTTGCATGACTTTTCAGGCTTCTTAATTGCAGGAATTCCATGTACCAACTTCTTTGAATTCAAATGTTTTAAGCTTCTGAAATTCAAATGACCAAATCTTCTGTGCCATAGCTCACTCTCCTTCTCAACACTTGTTGCACTAAGACATTCTGAGTCTGCAGTTCTGACATTCACCTTGAATGTTCTATTCCTTCCCTGTTCTGACTCCATAATCAACTTCTGATTGCAGTCATACAGCTTCAGAAGATTGTCCTTCATGGTAACTGAAAAACCTTTCTCAATTAATTGTCCCACACTCATCAGATTGCTTCTGATGCCAGGTACATACCACACGTTCTGAATCAATGCTGTTTTCCCATTGTTCAGAATCACTCTGACATTTCCCATACCTTCTGCATTAAGATATTTGTCATCAGCACATCTGATCTTTGTCCTCTTTTCAGAGTCAAAGTCAACCAGCCATTTCTTGTTTCCAGTAAGATGATTTGAACAGCCAGTGTCCATATACCACCAGTCTATCAGATCCATATCATCAGATTCAGAGGCCATCAATAGCACATATTCGTCATCAGAACTTCTGGCTATATTTGCTTCTTCTGATTTTCTCTCCTTGTTTGACCAACAGTCTCTAGCAAAATGACCAAACTTCTTACAGCAGTAACATTGGATTTTCTTCTTGTCATACTTCTCTTTTCCCTTTTGAGCATTCTTTTGTCTATCAGAGGTTGAGCTTTCTGACTTCTGACCACCATCAGATCTTCTCCTGGCTTTTGACTGCTTCTGATACCTCCTATCAGAAGTTGCTTTCAGAGCCTGCTGCTCTACTTCCCTTTCAAAAGTTCTCTCAGTTAAACGCAACTATTGCGCTTCTAGACTGCTCTGCAGCTCTTCAATTCTCATGGTGCTCAGATCTTTGGAATGTTCTATTGCTACCACAATGTAATCAAATTGACAGGTAAGGGATCTCAATACCTTCTCCATGATTGTTTCTTCAGAAAGAGTTTCTCCACACGCTTTCATCTCATTAGTGATCAGAATCACTCTGGAGATGTATTCAGAAACTTTCTCATTATTCTTCATGTTGAGATTCTCATATTGTTTTCTCAAGGACTGAAGCTTCACCTTCTTCACTGATGCGTCACCACCATAACATCTAACCAGTGTGTCCCACGCAGCCTTTACTGTCGTTGAATCTGCAATCTTCTCATACACATTTACATCAACACATTGATGAATGAAGAACAATGCTTTCTGATCCTTCTTCCTTACTTCCTTCTGCGCGTTTTTCTGTTCATCCGTCGCATCTGCTGCTACCGGAACATAACCATCAGTGACAAGATCTAGAACATCTTGAGCACCGAACAGTACACGCATTTGGATCATCCAACGATTCCAGTTTTTACCGTCAAATACTGGAAGTTTGGTGTTCATGTTGCCGTTTCCGTTCATCTTTCTACCTTGCACAGTACACTCAGATTTCTCACACAGTGTTTCCCAACCCACAAAATTAAAATTCTGATTAGATTTTGTTCAAGATTCAACACGAATCTAAGAATCAAAATCAAACACACAAGACCTCACGTTCACTCGTGTTTCCCGTGTTTCCCAATGAATCTGAACCGGAGCTCTAGATATCAATTGTTGGTGCAAAGGTAGAATGAAAGATGAATATTCTATTCAGAGAATGACGGCTACAAACATGATAAAAGTTACAATGATTGTCACCCTATTTATAAGCTAAAACTAGGGTTACTAGAATAGGATAAAATACTAAAATACCCTCTAACAAACTTAGGGGCTAAGAAAATAATATAATTAATAAATATGAATTACTTCTAATAGTTCCTAACAAATTAGTTACATATTTAGAATAAAATAATAATAACAATAGAGTTTAATAACAAAATTGGTATTGTTTTTTTTTATCAATGGACTCTATCAATTTGTATGAATAAAAGTTTTATTTTTATTTTTAAAAAAATGACAATTCTACTTCAATTATAAAAAGATTGAATACTTATATATTAAGTTTGAGTCAAAATTGAAATTATAATAAATCTAAATAAAATTAAAAATATCATTTATTAGATTTGAGCATTCTATTTTCTTTTATGATTATTGAACATTCCACTAATATAATTACTCACATTTTTCTTTGAAGATTTAAACCTTCCCTCTAAACTAAAATGTCTTGCATAAGATATTAATATATTGATAATGTTAAACCTTTCCACATGGATATCTAAATGTTTCATTCGATATTGTATTAAAATATTTTATAACTATATATGAAACCAGCTTTGGCACAATTTCTAGTGAATAAGTTTGACTTAGTTTCAATATCTTCCTTCTCTTTTCAAATGTACAAGGTATATACTCTCTATATAATAATATATTATCTTTGTATTATGCATTCATCCTTTTGTTTTCTTCCTTAATATCTATAGATATATAGCCAGCAATGAATCTCATGCATATCACCATTTGCTTTCTCTTTCTATATACATTTTCTTCATGGAATTCTTACCCTTCCTTTTGTTTTCAACAAGTTTCATTCTCTTTCTCATACAAATTCTAAAAGCAAGAAAAAAAATATCAAAGGTCACAAACAAGGCACAAAAAAACCTACCACCTGGTCCATGGAACCTTCCAATCCTAGGAAGCATCCACCACCTTATTGGCTCTCTACCTCATCACCGTTTGAAACATCTCTCCAAAATCCATGGCCCTATCATGCACCTTAAACTAGGCGAAGTATCAACCATAGTAATATCTTCACCAAAATTCGCCAAAGAGATTCTCAAAACCTATGACTCAATCTTTGCTCAAAGACCACATCAAATAGGAGCAGACATCATGTGTTACGGTTCCACCGACATCGCGACGGCACCGTACGGAAGCTATTGGAAACAACTAAGAAGACTATGTTCACAAGAGCTTCTTTGTACAAAACGTGTGAGATCGTTTCAATCCATTAGAGAACAAGAAGTATCTGGTTTAATAAAACATATTTCTAATAACATTGGATCATGCATTAACGTAAGTGAAAAAGTTACATGCATGACAAGTGCAATAACTTCAAGAGCTGCTTTTGGTAAAATATGTAAAGATCAACAAGAGTTTCTTTTGTTGATTAAGAAACTTGTGAAACTTGCGGAAGGTTTTATTGTGATTGATTTGTTTCCTTCTCAAAAGTGGTTGCATGTGATTAGTGGAATGAAGCCTAAGTTGGAGGAGTTGCATAAAAAATTTGATAATATTATTGAAAATATCATCAAAGAGGCTGTGAAAAAGAGTTATGATGAAGGAGAGACAGTAGAGGGGTTTCTTTCTGTTCTTCTTAGGATTAAAGATCATGATGAGGCTCTTGAGTGTCCTTTAACAATCGATAACATCAAAGCTGTTATTTTGGTAAGTTGTATGAATTATATGTTTTCTTATAGTTTATATTAAATACTATTTTTTTTTTCATTATCATGGTGTAGGACATGTTTGTTGCTGGAAGTGATACATCATCTGCAATCATAGAATGGGCCATTTCAGAAATGCTGAAAAATCCAACAGTGATGATCAAAGCTCAACAAGAAGTAAGACAGCATTTTGGCAGCAAAGGATACATTGATGAAACATCTCTTCAAGAACTGAAATATCTAAAAGCAATCATCAAAGAGACACTGAGATTGCACCCTCCTTTCCCTCTTCTTCTCCCAAGAGAGTGCAGAGAAACTTGCGAGATTAATGGATACACCATACATGCAGGAAACAAAGTTATCGTAAATGCATGGGCGATTGGAAGAGATCCTGAGTATTGGAGTGAAGCGGAGAGGTTTATTCCAGAGAGGTTTTTGGATTGTGCAATTGATTATAAAGGTTCCAATATGGAATATATACCGTTCGGTGCGGGAAGGAGAATCTGTCCGGGGATTTTGTTTGGTGTGTCGAGTATCGAACTCGCTCTTGCAGAACTTGTTTACCATTTTAATTGGGAACTTCCTAGTGGATTGACGTTGGAAAATCTAGAAATGACCGAAGCTTTGAGCTCCTCGTCGAGAAGGAAAAATGATCTGATACTAGTTCCTGTTTCTTGCTACAATCCTATGTGAAGATGTTGTTGCACTATTTTACGTATTCTATATTTCTGAGTTATATAAGTGTTGTGTGCATTATGTTGTAAATGTTGTACAATGAGAAAATCTATTCTACTTGATTGTCAAATGTTTCCAGTGTTGCTAAAATGAGAATTTGGTTTCTTCGAAGTGGATAACATAACCACTAAAAGACCTTCAATTCTACCTCACCCTGAATCCTCGAGAGTCTCTCCAAGTCAACTTTCTGTTGCAACCGTCGAATCGCTACTCACCAAAACACCTTCAATTCGATCAAAAGTTTCAAATCGACACGTTCCGCGCAATATGAAAACGAGATCTTGAATCGTCTTGTCTTTCAAGTTGTTGTTAGGGTTCGTGGAAATGAACCCTGGTGGAACAGAACCGGGTTCGATATTGGGTTGAATGTTCATGAGATTCGGTGTGTTGGAAGAAGAAGAAGATGAAGACGGCATCATATTGATGACAAATGGGACAAATTTTGATAGAAAAATAAGTTATATCATAATCAAGTTTTCTTTTATATATATAGTTATAGATTTATTATATTTTGGTAATTTTTTATATACTTATTAATATTCTATAAATTATTAATAGAATTTAATTGAAATATATCGACAGCATAAAAGAATTTTACATAATTTTTTTATACGGATCGTGTATAGTAATTAATCTCTTATTAATATCATGATTAATTTTTGTATTTGTATAATTGTTATATTTTAGTAACTTTTTATATAGTTATTAATATTTAATTGATTAGCGGTTAATATTATATATTTTAGAGTTATATGATGGGCTTATTAAGAATATTAATATTTATTAATTTTATTATGAATTGGGTAAATAAAAAAACATTCCTCACCACATCATCCATGTTCGATTTTTTTTAAATAATCATATTTTTTTAATTAATTTTGGAAATAATCAATTTTTCAAAAAAAAATGGGATAACCTCCTTTTTAAACAGATGCGCTAGATCAACTGGCGCATCCATTTAACATGAAGAGCAGACGCCAACAACATTGGTGCATGCTTTCAAAGCATTGCATGGAGGCGCAGGTTATAGGCGTATGCATGTGTCACGCGCCCATGCTCCTAGCGCATGCATGTGCTTATAATTTGTGGCGCATGTGGCGCCTAGTCCTTTGGCGCATGCATTGACAACTTCATCTATAAATGTCTCGTCCATCTCCCATATTTTTTCACATAATTTTTACCCTCCAAGCATATTTTCTTTCACCCTACTTCAATCTTCTTCCTTTTTTTTTATTTTTAACCATTTCTTTTCACATTCACAAGAGAAATGTCGATTTAATCTTTTCCACCATCGCACCTCCGATAAAGATTCGACTTTGGAATATAGATTCGTTAGAAAGTCTTAATCGAACGTTGGACCGATGGTTAGAAGGGGAAATTGCGGATGGTGAAAGGATTAGAAGGATTCAATGGCTTGAGTCCACGTTCAACCAAAATAGAGAAGTGCGTGAATGAGTGGATATTAAGACCGACAGAGACGTTCGCAAGATGATGCATAATATGTTCAAAATTGTTTTGATGGTTGTAATCACTTAGTTATAGTAATAGTATTTTAGTTATTGTAGTTGTTTGTGTTGTTGTTTATGTGTTACTTGTGTGTTGAATGTGTTGTATTTGTTTGTGATGGTATTTCCTCACACAGTTATCATATGTAAACAAATTTTTTTATATATTGCAAAAGAGGTACATTTAAAATTATCTTATGGAGCTCGTTCCAACACTAGGACAGTTAGTACGATTGTGATCTGGGTGACGGCATGACTACATAATTGAACTATTTTGTTCATCTACGGGTGCTGTTTTAGCGACCCTTTTTCTTTCTTCGCATAACTTCATTGTGCCAGACAATGTCCCCTTGATATTCATGCCAGTAATCCTCTTTTGCAATTATTGAAAAACTAATTTTGTAAATATTGGATAGGCTTATGACTTTGTAAAGGTCAGATAGTAAGTAGGATGGATCCCTTCAAACATTTGAACCTGCCGCAATGACATAGGAGCAGGGCGTATGAAAGGCTTGGAACTTCCGTAGTCGCACCAACCTCTATCTAGTTCCACTTTGTATTGTCCCATCGGCATGCCTTTATTGTGATCCATGAATTCAACAACACTGTACCAACCATTAGTACCGTCAAAAACCGTGACCACGTGTGTGTTTGCTTTGGCAACTTCGTGTCCAATGAATTTCATTGAAGCATCATTGAACAACTGCCTAGATTGCAACACTGAACTCAATTTGGAACGTCTGGTCTCAAACAGCGCCCCTAGCCTGAAATATGTTGCCTGCACCAAAGCAGTTATAGGTAGGTTTCAGATGCCTTTAAAGACAGAGTTCATTGATTCCACAAGATTTGTTGTCATGTGGCCCCAACATTGACCGTTGTCATATGCCCTAGTCCACTTCTCCAATGGAATACTATCGATCCACCGTACTGCATATGTGTTTGACAATCTTATTTCTTTACGATAGTGTTTGAAAGAAGATTTTGATAATGCGTAACTTGCATTGACAACCTTCTTCCGC